>NC_090125.1:927500-1227500 GCF_023973825.1 Plasmodium brasilianum
AGCAATAGAAAATAAATTAAGCGACAAAATAACTCAATGTAATAACAAAAAAAATATTACAGAATTTACAAACAGGACCATAAACAATAAGATAAACACGCTCTGTTATGAAGAGGACAACCATAAAAGGGACAACAAGAACGAAAAGGAGGAAGGAACACGTATCATAATGAGGAGTAACAATAATTATGAAAACCAGATTTTTACAAGTCAATATGAGGATTGTAATTCACATATGAACGGTGCTAATAATATAAAATTGGTCAAAAGTAATTATAATTATGACTACGATGAGAAGAAACACAATGACGGTTCTTTCCTCATTAATCATCTGATTAATAAGGTAAAAAATATATGCAAAGAAGAGGAAGGAAGGAATCCCAAAGATGTTCTTCAGATAAATTCAAGTGAAACATTCCTACAAAATGGAGGGAAATTAGCATATTCGAACAAGACATTAATAGACAGTTTTTCCAATTCGGACAATTTTGCCATTTCAAGCCATTTTTCCAATTCGGAAAACTTTGACTCATTCAGACGTTTTTCAAATAATCCTACTATTTTCATAAACTCCAATGAAACCAAATTATGTAACGTGGGGGGGAAAAGACCATGTTTTCATATACTAGACAAGGATTCAGTAAAATTAGGCTATAATAATGTTGATACAAGAACTGGCACGATATCAAACTTTAATATGATGCTACCCCATCGGGAGAGCATCATACAGAGAGTAGAACAAAAGGAAAATGAGACGATGAAAAAGCTTATGGGTGATGCATGTGTGCATGGAGGGGGTGTGAATTGTGTAGCTAGCTGTGTAAATTTTCCACATTTAGAAAAAAAAAGAAAAAATAATAATAGTAATAGAGATGGTAATAGTAACAGTAATAGTAACAGTAATAGTAATAGTAACACTATTAGTAACAGTATTAGTAATAGTATTAGTAGTAGAAATGCTGATAGTAATAATCATAATTGTAATAGCGATAGTAATAACAACAATAATAGCAATAATAGTAACAGTAGTAATAATAATAATTCAAAGGGAGGTGCTTTCAAGGGGGCTTCTAACTACGATACGCATGACAATTCTAAAGGATCAGTTAAGACCAGCATATATAAAGAAAGGGGGAATGCTGTTCCAAATTGTGATGTAGGTAACTACGGTAATACTAACAGTTCAAGTAACGCTATTTTACAGATTAATAGCAAAATGTGTAATTATGAAAATTTCAATTTCTTAGATTACTCAAGCATTTATACGAACAATTCGCACTTATTACCTATTAAAAACCCTTTTAATTATATATTTAAAAGCGTTAAATTCTTTGACAATTTTAAAGAGGAAAATAAAAGAAGAGAAAACATAAAAAAGGAAATAGGGAAAAATTATTTTAAGACGCTTACTAATATGCATATGTACAAGAAAAATGCAAGCACTTTTGCATGTGATAACCTAGATACCTCTTCCACCTTGGTCATTAAAAAGAACACTCTTAAAAAAGCAAACGCAATTGTTATTGAAGGACAAAAATACTCTATTTTCCAAAAATTTAGAGGGGGTTTACAAAAGGAAAGACGTGATATGAACGGCCTTACGGAAAACTCTTCCCAATCTACAAATTTGAAAAACTCCTTCCACTGTACAAACTTGAGGCCGGAAGACAGACAAATATCCGATCTTAAAGAAAGCGGAGCAGACAGCAGAGTCGATCATATAAAAAGGGAAGAAAATAAGATAGAAGAAATTAATGAATCCTCTTGTGAAGAAGAGACAAATAATTTGACCACTTCCGTAGGCATAAACGAGATAGAAGTAGAAATGAAAGTAGAGAAGGAAGTAAAGACGGACATAGAGACAGAAGCAGAGACAGAAGTGGAGAAAGAAGTAGAAACAGAAATAGAAATAGCAAGCGTAACAGAATTAGAAATGAAAAAAACACAAATAGAGGGAGAAGTAGAGGGAGAGCAACCAAATTGCAGCAGCAGTTTCAGAAATGCCAACTTGGACAGAGACTTGTGGAGCTTAAACAGACACAAAAAACTTCTTCACGTAGTAGAGAAAGAGATGAGCAATAATTTCGATATGTTTTTATGCTTATTTATAAAGTATGAAAAGAGAGAATCTTATCTTCTTTGTTTAATTATTGACGAAGAGTTAACACAGCATTCTTTTTTTTACCAAAATTATATAAAACCAATGTTCGATGAATATAAAAAGTCGAAATATAAAAAATTACAAAAAGGAAATATCAACTCAACATGCACAAACTTTAAGGATGTACATGTAAATAAAATAATTATTGAAATTTTGATTCCTTCGATAAAGAAAAACTACTTAAAACATCTAAGGGAATTATATCAAAAAATGGAAATAAAAAAAAATTATATTAACACATCAGACGAATTACAAAAAGAATTTATAGAAATAAATAAAAAAATACAAAATTGCGTTATAAAATCTGTTGATACATATGGGAAAAAATTATCGTTTACCACAACTAATCATTATGAAAAAAAAATTAAATTAATTCAAAAACCTAGATGGTGCAATGCGGAAAATTTAAAAAAACTATTAGAAAAACAGCAAAATTATAACCCTTTTACTATATTTGGTACAAGTATAAAACAAGTAAATTTAGAAGAAGTATTCACTTTAGATATTTACAATAACTATGTAACAAATGAAGATAGGTTCCGTAATAAAATTTTATACGAATTACATGTGGGAGATTATATACATAATTTATACCATAAAATATATAATCACGAGTGGAATTTTACTATTGATACTTTAAAAAAATATTGGAATTTTTTTACAAGTCTTGAATGTAATATGTTCTTAGACCCATTATTATTAGAAGAAATATTATGGTATATAGATAATAATAAAATGTATAAAGATAAAAGTAAAGATGTCTATATTTATGAAAGTTGTTTTTGTCCTACACCTGACCCTGATAAAGAAATGAATATAAATGATGTCAAACATTTTACTAGATCTATGGCTAAAAAATATACTTCTCATAAAGTTATGAAATATAAAAAATCATCATTTAATGATGAAAGTGTATATACTAATAGAAACTTAATTTTAAAATATGATGACATGAATAAAGATCAAAATATAATTTCCTACCCTTACAGAAGTAGCCAAATGCTAACAGACGACAATGTCCTTTTCAATATTCCTAGACCATCTAGTGCTTTTTACTACAACCCAGACTTTTTTAATTATAAAGTAAAAAAGTTTATATTCAGAAATATGGGGAAGAATTATACCAATTATAATGTAGACTCTCCTATATACAAATCGACAAAGTGGACTTCTCAAAAAATTTTTGATAACTTTTTTTTTAATTATTACCTATATAATTTAAACAGACGTAACCGAAAATACGGTTCCTCAGTTTAGTATTCTTCTTACTGCACTTTTGAAAGTTATGCATGTGTTCACCTTGTTGTTAATTCTTTTTTTTTTCGACGAATTTGTGGTATTTTTTTCATGGCAAATTTGTACCATTTTTTTCATGACAAAGTCGTTATGAAATTAAACAAAAAGTATTTTAGGACAAAGAGAATATCCCCATAAAGCTTATCATTTTCAACTATAATTATTTTTGCTCATTTTTGTGATGTACATAATATGCCGTTTATTCAGTTTATTAACAAAATATTGTGCAATTTTTATTTTCAAAGCTGATTTTGCATATTTTTACTTTTAAAATAAAAAAAAAAAAAAAAAAAAGATTTAAAACCTTGTCCATGTGCAACACATCCAAGGGGTGCAAGTTATATAACGGTTGCTTCTGAAATTTGAAAAAGAACAAATATACTGTTGGAGACTAAGTAGAACAGTGCTATATAAACTCTCTCATATCTTCTTCATATATACACTATACATATTATATATATATATATATGTATATATATTTTACGAACGTATTATATATAAATGAATTTTCAAAATACTCTCCATCTATTCTGCACATAACTTAAGCAACAAACGCAGCTAACTACACACGTGTTGAAGTATTCCCTAAAATTTAACAAAACAAACACCCATTAAAGTAATTAATTAACAAAGGATACGCAAGTAATCGTAAATGCCTCTGTATCAAATGATGATATCATTGTAATTATAAGTGCTCTGTATGTTCTGTGCCTTCCTTAAAGAGGTATATTATAAGGATGCCATCATAACGATTATTCAATAACATACATTTTTATATTTTTTCATATATGGCCAAAAGTGTTATATAAAATGAACAAAAAAAAAAAGAAAGAGAAGGAATTATTGCATCCATATTTGCTGTTTATTCCTATCTCAGTTGTACCTCATAAAAAATTTTTATTGCTTTAGATTTTTCTTTTCAAGGAAATAAGAACAATTCTTAACAGAATTGTAAATGTGCTTGTAAATAAAAAGTGCATTAACCGTTCATGTAAAATTATTATTTATTTTATTATTTTTATTATTTTTTCTTTAATTTAAACACGCACACACATAAGAAAAAAAAAAAAAAAAAAAAAAAACAGCCAAAAAGTTTTAGTATTCATGTACAGGCATATTTCACGTTGTGCGTTTTCACTTGGACATTTTGTTGAATGATAATGAAATATAAATCAACTTTTAATGTCTCGTTAATTTTTTTTTGTTCATTTTTGTACTAAAAATTAGTTAACTGAGTTTTCCATATTTACGTGTTATTTTTTTCCTCTTTTCCTATTTATTTCTCATATATTTTAAAGTCAACATTACGAGTATTATTTCAACAGTACATTTGCATTTTTAAAAAACGCTATTATTTTCTGAAAAAGTTATATTGCACTTTTATCATTTTAGTGTTGCACTAAAATGTTAAGAGGATTAGATATATAATTTTTAATTAATGCTACATTTGGACTTTACAACTTATCTACGTATTGTCTTCTACATGACATTCTTTCTTTTTTTAAGGATTCGTAGCTACTAGTAATCGAGTAAACTCTTCCTTTTTTTTTTTTTTTTTTTTTTTTTTATTCTCCTTTTTTTATTACGAGCTCATATATAAAAAGTAATATTTATTTTTATTTTATGTTCTTTTAAATGGCTAACCCTTGTATGTTTAAAAATTATTTATACGTGTGTATTTTTTTTTTTTTTTTGAAGTGGACCATTTACTGGAAAGAGCCGATAATTTAAGACCTGAACAATCAGGTAAAAAAAAAAAATATAGAATGAAAAATGCAAAAAATTATATTGCCTGTGCATAATATAAAATATTTCTCCATTCATAAAAGATCCTTTTGGGGCATATTTTAGCTATATTACTTTCTTAAATATTTGAAGACTTTTTTGAGTATAATTTTATTTTATAGTTTTAATATTTATTTAGCTAATTATTTATTTATTTATTTATTTACTTATTATTTACTTATTATTTATTTAATGTTTATTATGTACTGTTTATTATTTGTTTATTTTATTTTTTATTTTATTTTATTTGCACGTTACAATTACGTCCACCCATACATTTTAAATATATTATAAAATTGCTACCATAATGTTAAGGAATACAATTTTCCACATATTTTTTTCAATTTATTTTACATTTGTACATTAAAAAAATTTTAAAATAGACAGCTTTTATAAAATGTACGTACAACAATACCATATGTTAAAGTGTTGTTGATTGGCTCACTCCTTTTTTTAGAAAAATCATATGCACACATATACATTTATATATACTTACAATTATATACACCCACATATATATATACATATAATTTCATTTTAACGAAGGCCTTGGCGAAAATTTTGTATTTTTTTCTGAGACATACCACAAAATAGCAGGAGAGGAAAATTTTAAGAATTCTGAATTGAACAAAGTCCTTGCGCAAAGCATTTACAACAACATAAAGAACAACCTTGATTACATAAACGAAGTAATAGCACTAAGACTCTTCATCATACGTATTAGCTCATTGCACTAATAACGCGCCGACTAAAAAAAGTTTGTAAATACATGCTGTTTTATTAAAGTTTTCTGTTTTATATATGTATTTGTACATACATATGTACATGTATATATATATATATATATATATATATTTTTTTTTTTTTTTTTTTATTATTTATTATTATAATAGACCCAGTACAGTTCTCATAAATATAGCAATTACCAGGGAGACATATCGGCTGATCAACTAGGTGGAAGAGCAAAATTAGACAGAAATAACTGTGTTATAAAATTAAAATATAACGAAGAAAAAGGTGAACGCGGGTATGAGTTTGGGTGTGAGTGTGAATGTAAGTTCGAGTGCGAATATGAATGCAAATACAAATGCAGATGTTTGCGAAATAAGAAAATTCTAGCAAGTAACCCATCTTTTGTATATACTACCAATACGGCAACAGTTCCCCATCTTAAAACGCATAATATTTTGAAGAACAATAAGAATACGATAGAAATTCACCAGTGTATTCCTTCTTTGAATTCTGAAAGCTTCGAAAAATCTGAAAGTTTGGAAAAATCTGAAAGTTTGGAAAAATCTGAAAGTCTCGAAAAATCTGAAAGTTTGGAAAAATCTGAAAGTCTGGAAAAATCTGAAAGTCTGGAAAAATCTGAAAGTTCGGAAAAATCTGAAAGTTTGGAAAAATCTGAAAGTTCGGAAAAATCTGAAAGTTTGGAAAAATCTGAAAGTCTGGAAAAATCTGAAAGTTTCGAATATTCTGAATATTCACATGAACAGCAAGGAGAAATGAATGACCCAAGATATAATGAGTATCCCCCGATGAATACATATGGGTACAGTCACCATAACACAAGTAATGCAAATGGATTTTGTGCAAATACCTATAATAGAGAACGGGCAAATTTAACTATGCAACAACATAATATGCACGGTAGAAATAATTTAATGTTTGAAAATGGCAATGTTCCATATGGCCTTTATGACCAGTCAAATTACACAGGTACAAATTCTCTTATGTGTGGAAATGTTGACCCGAATGAACCAAGAATGATGTACAGGAAAAATGAAATGATCGAACCATTTTATAACAACAATCCAATGGCTAATAATATGGGTTATAACCTACCTGTTATACCATACCGACCGTGTAATTACCCTTATATGAAGCAAGATTCAATGAAAGAAGGTTATATGCATAACTGCAATTATAAAAACACCAAAAAGAATAATGTAATTTCTAAATCTCTTTCCGATGTTACTGTTAATAAAAATCATAAAAAAGAAATGTGCAGAAAAAACATATCAAAAGTAAAAAAAGGAGATATAGACATTAACATAGAAACATCATCTTCTAATCGTAAGGGCATTGTAATCGATTTAAATATTGGAATGGGGAATTAAAGAAGTTTGATCTGTGTAACATGTTTCGCCGCACAATTTTGTAAGCATAGTTCTTATGTGACTCACTACCTGCACATGTATAGTAATATATATATGTCCGTGCTTCTGCGGGTACATGTATGTACATGTACCTCTTTTTCCGAAAATATATTTTTTAAACGTTTAAGCTAACAAATAAATCTCTTTCCGAGTGCATTAAAATATCCATGTGGAAAAAAAAAGAAAAAAGAAATGTTCTACTGAAAACAGAAAAACATAGAAGCTTTTTTTTTCTTTTTTTTTTTTTTTTTCTGTCATTTATATCATGTCGTTTTCAACTTCAATTACGCTCTCATTTGTTCTTACCCTATTTTTTCATTTGTCATTTTTCTCGTGCATATAACTTGTGATTCAAATAAAAGTGTATATTTTAATTTGTCTTCTCTTTTTTTTTTCTTTTGCATTTTTCTCATGATATAAAATAAATATAATTCATGTTGTTAGTCTTACATGTCCATGAATTGTGCTGCAACTTAGAACAAACAAAATTGTAAAATCAAAAAATATTGATCTTTTTTTTGGAAAACAAATTATGAAATAGGTAAAATTTGCTATCCTCTGCAGTTACGTAGTTAATGCAGGAGATAAAGAAAAAGTAGTAGTGAAAAAAATTATATATATGTATATTTATATATATATTAAAAAGTCATTAAAATATGTCAAAACGCGTATAAAGGAAAAAATAAATTCTCTATAATAATGTGGGTGCATGAATTTTGTCCCCATTTGTAATTTATATACACATTTAAGCAAGCCAGTGAACGTTTATTTTTAGTCTGTACTTGTTTGACAAGTATAATAATGACATAAGTTTTAATGTTAAATTGTACAAATTCACCTGTTTTTGTAAATGATAAAATAGGGAGAAAAAAAAAAAAAAAATATTAATTACATACAAATTTTTAAAAAGCACAATCTTTTTTGTATTCACTTTTGTGTTAGTTCATTAATTAGAAGGGTATTATATTTCGATAAAAGATAAGACGCATTTAAAAAAAAATTATATATTATAAAGAAATATTAAAAATATATACATTTACGATGTTCTTTCATTTAAGTAATGCAAAATGAACAAAATGGGAAATGGTATAATTCAGTATATTCAAACAAGAGAAGCACAATCACAACTTGAATTATTGGAAATAATTGACGTAAAGGAAATAACGTAAATTATGTAAATGATGTAAATAATGGATATAATAAAATTACTAAATTAAATAATAATTTAAAAAAATGCAAAAAAAAATACTGCCAGATATTTATGGCATTAAATATATCGTGAAGGGTAAATGCTTCGCAAACACTCGGGAACACAGGTATAATTGTGCATATAAAAAAATAATAATAATAAATATACAAACAAACATATAAATAAACATACATATATATAAACGTACATATATATAAACATACATATATATAAATACATATATACATATATGTAACACCCACGTAATTTTATTTGCGCATGCAAAATAAAAGCGGTTACATTCATACATATATATGCATCTCTTAACATAAAAAACAGCTGAAAAAAGGGTTACAAGTCCTCTAGTTTAAACATGCTCCAATCCGAGTTATGGCATTTGCTCCTCCTCACTTGATATCGAAAAGACTTCTAATTTGTCTGCTTCGGGTACGGCTGTAGAACTAGTTGCTGTTGCTGTTTTTGTTTTTTTGGGAAAAGAATTGTCTACACAATTTAAATCTTCTTTTTTCCTTTTTATGTCTTTTTTTTTTCTTTTCTTTTCTTTTTCCATTTCTATTCCCCTTTCTTCGGCCCTTTTTTCCCTCCTATGTGCTGCCTTTTCTTCTTCCCCTTCTTTTTTATTTTCCCTTTTTATATATTTTTTTTTTTTCTCTTTGTCGTATTGCTCATTTTGGTTATTTCCTGCACTGTTCATATTTTTAATGTTTTGCAGTCCACTTAATTTACCTTTAATTTTTGTTAAATAGCAATCTTCGTAATTTTTTAAAATGATTAATCTCTGGTTTGATAAAGGAAATTTTTCATTTTCAAAATGATTTATTTTATCATGTACTGTATATATATCAATATTTTTTCTTTTATTTAGTATAATATCAATTGAGCTTTTTGCATGTACAAGTAAGTTTTTTATCTTCACTTTGAATAAATGTATTTCACATTCAGCGTAATACTTTTTTAAATAGGATTCAATAGCAAAGAAAAATTCCGGAAAAGAAATATGATGTACCATAAGACCAATATAATCAAATAATAGAACATATATTTTATCATAAATTTGATGTGCTATTGAAAAGTCAGCAATTAATTTTTCATCTATTTGAAGACTTGAATTAATATCGAAATTTTCAATAGTCAATCTTACCGTTTGATTTTTTGAAATTGATCTTATATGTTTATATGATTTTAGCCCATTTAGAATACAAGTAAAATAAGAAAATAATGGAATATACTTTTTTTTATCTTCTATTATGCGAATCAAAAAATTAATTAATTGTAAATTGAACGGTATAAATTTCATATGATTAATTTTTGTTTTCAAAATAGCAATAATTAATATAGTTAAACCGTATGTCAAATTGTCCAAGTTATCACACACTTTTATAATTTTTATTAAAAATCTGATAAGCAGTATCATGTAACTACTGTGCAAATGGAATTCCTCTAAATGTATTAAGTCTTTTTTATTACCCCTCGTTCTCGCTTTTGCATTCGATTTGCCTTTTACTTTACCCATTTCCACTTCTATATCCATTTCATTTTCTTTTTTTTTTTTTCTTTTTTTTCCACCCCCTTCTTGTGTACTCTTCCCTTTTGTGCTTTTTCTCTCCTCATGGAGAACCTTAAACTGCTCTCTAATTTTTTGAATAATTATTTGTATATACCTAAATGCAATTGTAAATGCAACATCATGTGATAGATAAGAAAATAATTCAATTAGGCAATTTTCTTTAAAATTCATAAAATTCCAATATATAATATTGTAATAGTTATGACCATAATGTAATAAGTATGTCTGTAAAAAATTTTGATAAATTGCGTATATTAATTTTTCCACATCAAATGCTTTTTTAATCTCCTTCTCTTCGTCATATTCACATTTTGATAAACTATTAAGTATAATTTTTTTTTTTTCATTATATAATTCAAACATATTTTGAATTAATATATATAAAAAAAAATAGATATCATTTTTTTTGGTAATAATAAAAAATTTACAAATTTTTTTTAAAAAAATTTTTCCATAACTAAATATAATAATCCATCTTAAAATTTCTTTTCTTTTTATTATTTTTATTATTCCTGAACATACATCATCGTTGTTTAGCTTTTTTATTTTTTGTAATAGAGTGTTAAAAAAGTATACAATGAAAGGCCTATATTTTTGGATGTGTTTATAACTGTACATATTTCCTAGCTCAGAGTTACTACTATTGCTGCTATAGCTTTTGTTATTACTTTTGCTATTACCCTTACTACCATTACCATCAATTTTTTTATTGATATCCCTACAGGCGCTACTACTTCTGACAGTGTTCTTTTCCACTTCGAATAATTCATTATTTTTGATGCTCTCTATGTTCCATATCTTTATACCCATATCTGCCTCATTTGCCATGTTGTAGAAGAATTCGTTAATGTTGTAAACCACATTAAAGATAACAAATAGGGATGTGTCAACATTCATTGCGTATTTTATTTTATCATTTCTTCCATTTCTACAGCTTTTTCCATTTTTTAAATTTTTTTTTTTTTTTTTTTTTTTCTCTTTTTCTGCCTCTTTCTTATCTGCTATTTTGGGCAACTCATCTTGCACCTCATCTACAATAAATAAATTTAGAGCATCCTTAAAAATTGTTAATAACTTTACTACTTTTTTTAAACTAATATTTTTATTAATTGAATTTAAGTGTCCACTCACATATATCATGTCGATAACTTTTCCTTCTTCATTTCCTTCTTCATTTCCTTCTTCATTTTCATTCTCATTGTCTCTCTTGTTGCTCAGAATGGGCTCGCCTAAATTTGTTAAGTTATCCTCCCCGGAACTAGCGTCATTTATTTCGTTTTCTTTACAAAAGTTTTCCAAACTGATTATTTCGTCATCCTCTGTGTACTCCTCCGTATACGCCTCCACCCCCTTATATTCTATCTGTACTTGTTTTTTCCTCTCTTTTTTTTGCAACCCGTTCAGGTGATTCGATTTTTTTTTTTTTTTTTTTTTTTTTTTTCCTTTTCTGAATATTTTGTGCTACTACATTTTTTGGAAATTTTTTCTTTGGGACTCTTTAATATTTTTTTTTTTTTTTTTTTTTTTCTACTTCCCCTTTATATATTTTTTCATTCCCCACCTCCAGTTTTTCACTTTGACCGTAACTCGTTACTAGATCCATTCTCTACAGGCACTGTAAATAAATATGTACATATGTATAAACACACACACACATATATATATATATATATATATACATGTACATATACAGCAGTATTTCCTCTTTAGAAAATAGTACGGGAACGCTTATTTCGTTATTCCTCTTGGGCTGCATACATATGCATATGCATGTACATATGTATGTATGTATATATACATATGTATATATATCTTTGCTATAATTTCTGCTAAGCAAAAAAGTAAATGGTATGAATCTGAAACAAACTATGCAAGATGCGGAAACAGGTTGTTATTAGAATAAAATTCTTTGAAATTCCCTTTACACAGGAAAGAAAGTAAGTGATGCACTTGGTTAAATGGTACAGGAAAAGGATACACTACATAGGTACAAACATAGGAACAAACATACATACAAACATACGTACAAACGTACGTACAAACATAAGAACAAACATACGTACAAACGTACGTACTTATATAATTATATGTAAACAAATTTGCTCAGTACGGAGTATACTGTGTTGTATTATATTTTCATTTAAAAACATGATTCACATTGTTAAAGCACGGCCTCTATTAAAAAGTAAACAAACTCTTCAATGTGTTGTTTGTACTGAATAATATAACTGTTCATATTTTTTGGAAAAAAAATGATGGCTTTTTTTTTGCTTTAAATAAATTACGTAATCCACTGTTTTGTTATTTTATCGCTTAATCGTTTTATCGCTTAATCGTTTTATCGCTTAATCGTTTTATCGCTTAATCATTTTATCGCTTAATCATTTTATCGCTTAATCGTTTTATCGCTTAATCGTTTTATCGCTTAATCATTTTATCGCTTAATCGTTTTATCGTTTTATCGTTTTATTTTTTTGGCTCATATATTTAACATGCTCCAGCACAATATTATAATAAAACTTGTTTAATTGAATTTTTAAAGTATACCGGTCCTTACTAAACATACTTCCTGCTTTTTTCCACATAAAATAAACAGCATACCAATGCTAACAAATTAATACAGCAAAGAAAACAATTTTTAAGAATTTTTCGAAAAAAAAAAAAAATAAATCATTTAAGAATATGCATATATATACTACTTTTTTTTTTACGCAATTACCACAACAACGAGAAAAAAAAATAAAATACGAAGGTATTGAATTAGTCAAATTTACATTTTCTTTTTTTTTCTTTACCCTACATTAGCTCCAAAAACATATCCACACAACGTTATACATATATATATATATATATATGTATATATATATTTTATTTACATTATGCACTTAATTTTTTTTAAATAATTGACTTGTTCGTAGCTTATACCACCAATTTTAATATTCGTAGACTAAATTCTTTCAAAAAAATATTCAAAAAAAGGTACTAAGCTCCCCTTAAGTTTATCTTTTTTTTAATTGTGCATATATATATGATTTATGTATATTGCTTTTTTTCCCAGTATAGTAAAAAAGTTTCATCATATTGTATAAACAAAAAAAAAAAAAAAAATAGGAAAGAAATGAAAATAAATGAAAAGAAGAGAAAAAATAGAAAAAATTAAAAAGGTGAGAAAAAAAGAAAAATTTTTTCATAACTATAATTAAAAACAAATGTTTATACTTTTAGGTGTATTTTCATGTTATGAAACCAGAAAATAAGTAAATTTTTTTTTTTTTTCGTAATTCGTGTTTGTGTATATGTACATATATAATATGTATGCATATATATATAATATGTATGCATATATATATAATATGTATTCATTTATATATATAATGCATATGTATGAATATATATACATACTGAGAAGAAATTATTCGTGTTACTAGTACTAATAAATACACACTGTTAACACCTTTTTATGAAAAATATAAAATGATAATAATAATTTTTATATTGCTTATACTTTTGTATCATGTATGGAATAAGAAGAAAAATTATATAATAAACTTTTATTATATTAATTCATTCATATGTTTTAATAAATCAAAAAAGTTAAGTGACGTAAAAAAAGAAATTGGAGAACATCAAAATTATTATAGTGATAACTACTATCTGTAAATAAAGGTTTTATAACCCTCTTTGTCATTATACCTACACTTTTGCTTTTAGCCAAGTTTTCTTGCAAAATATTGAATCAATTTTAATGTTTGTTTCTTCATAGATACCTTTTTTTTTTTTTTTTGTGCAATGCGATTAGCCGCAACATGGCACGTTTACGTATGTATATGTATATATATACATATGTATACATATGTGTATACATCCATGTACGTGCTTCAACTTATTACTATTCGTTACTTAAGTGTATGTGTGAGAAAGCTCGTTCTTCACGCATTTAGATGTTATCAGTGCGCAGACTTTATTTAAAGTGTACATTTGTTTATTGAAATTTTGTCCGTTGTATATGTATATATATATGACTAATGACACATATAATATAAGTTTACAATTTGTTTTAACGAAAAGGCCCTTTATTTTTCATTTATATTTTGACACGAAATAAGCAATATATTATTCTTACGTTTTGTTTAATTGTTTGCTTGTTTTTTTGTTCTCATGTTTGTTCATTTATTTTCTTTTTCTTTTTTTTTTTTTTTTTGTCATTGCGTTAAGTTGTTTTGTTTTGTATATGTTTATATGTTTGCAAGTTTGCATTTTTACACCTTTGAGCGATTACATGTGTACACGTTTACGTGTTGCCTTTGTTGTGGTGCCCACATTCAAGTTCTATTCATTTTAATTCAGGAAAAAACATAATTAAAAAAAAAAAAAAAGAGAAATTTTTATATTCATATTATTCATAAAAACAAAAGTAATTAAACGTTCGTTTGTTTGAGCGGTTAAGTAATATTTATTTATAAATTCCGAAACCTCATTTCTAATTGAAAAAAAAAAAAAAAAATATATATATATATATATATATATATATGAATAAGCGTATATATACATACATACGAAGCAGAAAAAAAATGAGCTCCTCAAAATACATTGAAGATGGCATTAATTCAAACATAAGAGTTGACGGGAGAACATTATTAACATATAGAACTATCGAAATAAACAAGAATATATTGGTATCAGCAGATGGGAGTAGTAGTGTTATGAATGAAGAAAACAATGTAATATGTGGAGTAAAACTTTCTCTGCTATCACCTAGTGCAGATGCAAATGATGAAGGTTTTGTCAATTTAAAGATAGACTGCCCTGCATCTGTAGGTGCAAATAGAATAAAGAAAGAACACTTACAAATTATGACATCAATTATTTATGACTTATGTATAAAAAACAATATTAATAAAAAAAAATTATGTATTTTGCCTTCAAAATTTGTTTGGGGAGTTGACATAAATGTAATGGTTTTGAATGCTGGAGGAGGACTATTAGACATTATTAGCATAGCAATATATGTAGCTTTAAATGATATGACCATGCCTATTGTGAAACCAAAAAAAAAAATTGATGAATTAAATATGTTTCATAACACAAAATGTAAGGACTATCAAGTAGAAATTGTAGAAAACCAGAAAACCAATTTTCCGTATGAAAATATCCCGATATGTATTTCAATTGGGGAAATAAACAATAAATATATATACGATATGTCAAAGATTGAAGAGGAATTAGTTGAAAATATTTTTGTAGTGGCTATTACATCAAGCGGAAAATGTGTAGCATTTCATAAGCTCTATGGAATATCAATGGAAATATCTTCAATATTAAATATGACTGAAAATTCAATAAAAGTTTCACATTTCCTCTTTGAGAAAATTAATGAAGCAATATGTAAAATACGAACAAGAAGTGCCCTAATAAAATAAAAGAAACTTGCGCAAACGTTATATGTGTGCATACATACATATATACATATATAAATATGTATATATATATATACGAGGTCCACATTATTAAAATAGCAATAATTATCATATTAGACTGTCGGATTATTTTTCCACTTTAAAAAATTAATTACGTGTGATTTTGTATCTTTTGGATATTACACAATTTTAAGTTGTAAACGATATTGTAAAACAAAATTTGGCTAGTTCTTTTATTCATATATATATATATATATATTCTTTTTTTTTTTATCGACATTTCAGGTAATAAATAAAAATAGCTAGAAAAAAAAAAATAAAAAAAATAGCCTTTTTTAAAATCAAAAATGAGTATGCACGTTACCGATGTACATAATATTTATACATTTAATTATTATATTTATGAACAGGTCATAAAATTAGTTACATTTTTGTGTTACTAACTGGCAATTTAGTTGTGTGCAACGTGCTATTAGGGAGAAAAAAAAAAAAAAAAAAAATAGCTAAAATGTGTAAATTAATATGTTTTAATTATTTTAACTTAGGAAAGGCCACTTTTACAAATTTACAATTGTGACATAATTTTAAAAGAATATGTATCAATAAATTAAAGTAACCAAAATTGTGACATAGGATATATTTAACATGATGTTGAACGAAAAACAGATCTAGTGGATCATACGCACATTTATCTATCTATATATATATAATCTGAACTTATACCATTTGAGAATTGTTCTGTAGCTTTAATCTTTCACCATTTGCTCACATATATATATATATATATATACATATATGTGTATGTACTATTTTTTTATTTTTATATCTTCTTTTGAATTAAAATCTTTTTCTCTAATATTTACCATTTTTACCATTTTTACCATTTTCGCCATTTTAGCCATTTTAGCCATTTTTCAGTATAATTTACAAATACAACAATTTATGAAATTTTAACGGCTTTGTTACCACCTTTTTTTGCATATATAAAGTTAAAGAATACACACACACATATATATATATATTTTTTGTCGTACTAAAATATAGACCGTAATCCATACTCATTTTAAACTTTCACACAGTACAGTCGTTACAATGAATATAAAAAAAAAGTTTTTGATAGTTTTTTCTTGTTCGTTTATTTTAAAAACATTTTGTGCTCTCCGATTAAGGGATGTAAGAGAGTATTATTCTAACGAAATAAGAAATTATAAGGAAAAGCAAAATGACAATTTAGAGAAAGGAAATTTTCCTCAACCAATTGAAAAAAGAAAGAATGTCAATTTAAAAGATGTATCGGCTAATATTCTAGAGCCGAATGAAATATTGAGAAGCAATCCTGTAAAGTTCGATTTTGCAAATATGAAGGAACATTTCAATTCAAAGAATTTTTCGATGAATAATGGTATGCAAAACAACCAGGACTATCTTCAACGTTATAAAAATTTTAAAACATTAAACACACAAAACAATGTAGATGATGTGAATTCGTCGAACCAACAAACAAGTGGTACATATAGTAATTTATCACAAAAAGGAGATGATGAACAAACATATGATAACCGTACGCTCAATAACAATAGTGTTATAAGTAATTACGCTAAAGATAGTTCGTTTTATGAAAGTCTGTTGAGCAGTGAACATGCACCACATAACTTGGCAGATGATATGTCTCTAAATGATAGAGGTAGAACAATGAACAAGGATGACGTTATCACTTTAGACAGCTCTACAAACGATTTAGAAGACGATACGATTGACTATTTTTCAAATGATGAGGATTACACATTAGGCAGTGATACTAACTATTTAGACGTCGATACACCTGATTACTTATCAAATGAAGATGATTTCGAAGTAGGCAGTGATACTGACTATTTAGACGATGGTGCAACATACTTCTTTTCAAATGATGATGATGTCGAAGTAGGCAGTGGTACTGACTATTTAGATGATGATGCAATAGACTTCTTTTCAAATGATGATGATGTCGAAGTAGGCAGTGGTACTGACTATTTAGATGATGATGCAACAGACTACTTTTCAAATGATGATGATGTCGAAGTAAGTAGTGGTACTGACCATTTAGATGATGGTGCAACAGACTTCTTTTCAAATGATAATGATGTCGAAGTAGACAGGGGTACTGACAATTTAGAAGACGATACGATTAACTATTTTTCAAATGATGGGGATTACTTATTAGACAGTGATACTGACTATTTAAACGACGATATCACTGACTACTTGTCAAATAATAATGATTATTTATTAGACAGTTACACGGATGATGCAGACGAGGATGGTACTGACAACATTCTAAATAGTAATACCCGTGATGTGTTAAACAGAGATAAATATATTAGCAAAAATGATGATAGTGATTCTTTGAATGTTTCTAATGCTTTCAATAATATATATAATAATTCTTTAAGTAACAAAAATGAAACTTTTCTTGAATTTCCTAATAAAATTCTTCAATTAGATAAAAACGCAAAATCAAATACAAAGGTAAGAACTAATGATACGGAAAATTTAACTACTGGCAATAAAAAGGACACCAATACTAAAGATATAATAAAATCTAATAAAATAAACGACACTGTAAATAAATTCAATAATGATAACACATCGGACCCTAAGAACAAATATAACATTAAAAACGAAATAGAAACAAACGAAGTGGACAAAAAAGGAGTAGGCAAAAACGTAGACAAAAAAGAAGTAGAAACAAAGAAAGTAAACACAGAGCGTAAAGGTAATTCTAAAGAAGAGCTCAAAAATAACAACACAATTGGTTTTAAAGAAAAAAATACTATTAACGAATTATTCAACAATAGCAATAAACATAATTCGAAGGAAATATTAAATAATATCAATACAGCTAACGCTAAGGGTGTATTAAAGAATAGCAGTAAAACAAATAATATTGACAAACCAAAAGATGAGAAACAGTTCAATTCGAAAAACAAACTAAACAAGGACAATGAAACTAACTTTGAAGATAAACCAATTTCTTCCAGTAAAAATAATTCCGGACAAGCGTTAAAAAATAGTAGCAAAAGTTATGGTAAGAACAAGGGCAACTATAGGCACAAATTAGGTAAAAACAATAGTAACAGTAATAGTAATAGGAGTAATAGTAGTGATAGTAGTAATAGTAGTAGTAGTAGCAGTAGTAGTAGTAGCAGTAGTAGTAGTAGTAGTAGCAATAACAAATTTAGCAGCAGGGACATAGCTAAACCCAAAGATACATTAAATAAGAACAAAATTCATACTAATGACAGCTCCAACCCTAAATATAATGGATATAACGGTAAGGATAAATCTAACAGTGTAAATTCAACTAATATGGGATATATAGCAAAATCTAATAATAAAGAAGCGAAAAATGAATACACATTAAAAAATAAAACTAATTATAAGGATAATGACTATACTGGGGATAAATCAAGCACTACTGGTGAAGCTAATGCAGAAAGTAAAACTCTAATTAGGAACAAAATTAATAGGAGAAAATATATTGATAAAAACACGAATGATAAAAACACGAATGATAAAAACACGAATGATAAAAACACGAATGATGAAAATGCGAATGATGAAAACGCGAATAATGAAAACGAGAGTGATGAAAACGAGAGTGATGAAAAAGTGAATGATGAAAAAGCGAATGATGAAAACGCGAATGATGAAGGCGCGAATAATGAAAACGAGAGTGATGAAAAAGCGAATGATGAAAAGAAGAATTATGAAAAGAAGAATAATGAAAAAAAGAATGATAAAGGGAAAGACAAAAGTAACTCTCAAAAAATGGTAAAAATAGAAAACAGCAAAAATGTGGATAATACCGTGGACACGTTAAGGAGTAACAACAATAAAGCTAGTGCTACGGAGAAATATCATAGAGAAAATGAATTAAATGGTATAAAAAATAATATAAGTAGTGATGATAATAGTTTACTTGTAAATGAAGTTAAAAATGAACGTGATGATTTATCAACACCACCGAAGAGTGAAACGATAAATATAAATGTTATATCTAACCCTACCTTTGAAATTAGTGGAAAGCATTCGCTCAATAAGAAAAAGCATAACACAAAGTCAAAAAATAAAAAGAGGAAACATCGTTCACATGTAAGAAGTAACGATGACTATGAGTACGACAGAGGTAAGGGTGATAATAGCAGCATTCACAGTAGACATATTATCGGTAGTAGTGATAGAATTGATAGCAGTGGTAGCAGTGAGAGCACTAATGTCGGGGATGCGTCCATAGTAGAGAAGACAAACAGCAGAGAAATTGTAGAAGCTAAAAAGGAGCATAATAATACACGAAACAAAAAAAATAGAGATTTAACTGATCTGAGCTACAGTGCAAATAATCCTTTAGAGTATACGGAAAATAAAAAGGAAAAATACGATAAAAATATTTCATCTGAAGATAATGAAAAGGGTATTAAGAATAATACACCGGAAGTGTCGGTTTCAATAGTAGTACCAGAAAATTTTGAAAAATTAAAAGAAGCTAAAGTTGTAAAACAAGGAACAAAACATGAAAAGGAAGAGAAAAAAATATTGTTCTTACAGATGAACATGCAGGATGGTAACGGCAGCATGACTATTGAAACGGAGGACGCCGAGAATGATGATGATGAGGACAGCAACAATACTGAAGCCATAAATCATTTATCTGATGAAAGTGATGAAGAGGAACATTCAATTAGTTTAGATGAAGAAGGGCACGAATCACTGAATGATTTAATAAAAGAAAAAATGAAAGAAGATAAAAATTTAGAACAGTTTAATGATGATGATAAAAGTAGTGTAGAGAATATAGAAAGTTCTGAACATCCATTAATTAGAAAAAAGAAAAATATAATAAGAAATTCTCGTAAAGTGTATAATTTACATTTGTATAATTGTTCTTTCATAGATGATTGGGACATAAATCATGAATATATTGATGAAGATGGGAAATTAGTAAAATTAAGTGGATATGTTTTTCAGAATATGGTCAACTCAGATACTATGCCTACTACCAATATTACTGATTGGAAATTAAAAGGGTCATGTGATTATGATAATTATATTTGCGGTGCTTTGAACTATATGAATAATATGTACAGTAAAGGGGAGAGGGTTATATTTGAAGGAAAAATATATGAAGCTGTCAGTGATACTTATGCCACGCCTAAGGAATTGGAAAATTTGTGGATTGAAAAAACGAATGATTGTTACAATTTTTAAGTGATACGTCAGGATATACACATAAAATACCTACAACCGCATTTATACATAGATACATATGTATACATACATAGATGCATATATATATATATATATATATATATTTCTTTTCTTTTTTAGTCACCCCAAAAATATGGCACATGAGAAACAGCATGCTTATTCCCCAAGGGGAAGTGACATATGTCTCCTTTGTCTGCCTTTTCATAACGTCACATATGAATGTGGGATTGTTTATGCTTATATATATATATATATATATATATATTATTATAAATACCCTTTTTTTTAATTTAATTAATCTTTTACCATAAGTATTTGCATGGTGTTTTGTTTATGCTCCTTCTGATTTGGCTAAACAGAGCCCCAATTGATGTGCTTAGTTTATACACCCTCATATATTCTTTCTTTTTACTAATTTTTATTCGATTTTCCTCGTATTTGTTAGCACTATTTGTTAGCGCTTGCTTTAGTTAATGTCTACGAGCATCGAATCATCAGTGTATAGAGTAATACAAATGTGCAAATGGCGATCTATCATTTTTGAAATATCGTTTTTATATCTTAACGAAGGATGTGTTGTGATTAATAATGGATAAGCCATTGTCTATTTGTTGAATATCCATTTTGGTTAACCATTAATTAGTTTTGCTTTATTTTATTCTGTTTTATATTATTTGACTATTTTTTATTTTACTTTTTTTCATTACCAATTTTGCTTTAACTTTCTTGCTTGCTAAGAGCTATACTCATCCAATAATTTGTTAAAATTTCTTAAAATTTGTTAAAATTTGTTAAAATTTCGCCAAATTTCACCAAATTTATCTAAAATTGAAAAGGTACTTTTTGCTGAGCTCGAGATACAGTAGGTGATACATAAATTTCTTTATCCCTTCTGTAGTCCCATTTTTATTCTAGCTTATTACTTTGCAATTTTTACAAAAATTTTTTAGAAAAGTGTAGGGAGTGATGTCCTAAAAATAAGGTCATCACCATGTATAGTTTTTTACACTTCTTCTCTGTTATTCAATTTGTTAATACTTCGACTTATTATAACGTACTATATTCTAACATAATATAATTGAGTAAACCTTTTCGAATTAGTGTTACTATTATATAGTTATTCAACATTTGTATAGAAGAAGACATTATCAAGTTGTACATAGGCTACAAATGTAAATGCGTTGTATTAATATTCGGCTACCTTAGGCTGTTTTATGTATCATGTTTAGTCGAAAAGTTAGAAATGTTAATGAGGGGGAGAAAACTGAATTATAGTTGAAACGGTTTGATGTACAATATGACGTATGTTATGATGCGTGATATGACATATGATTTTGCGTACGTTATAACGTACAATTTGATGAAAGCACATATCGGTTAAAACATAATTATACTTGAGTTCGTTTTTAATTATTTTCAAATAAAGAGAAAATGGTATACACACATGTAGACTTATGCACATGCACATGTCCATATGCATACACTTCTAACAAAAGGGCGATATGCTTATTAAAAATGAAGGGAATTTAAAAGGGGGTGGGGGTAAGTGCATAAACAACAGTTCACATGGGATAAAAGCCAACATATGCCATTGGTAAAATAAAACTATTTTGGATGCAAGGGAATGCATAGATAAATACTTAATTCTGAATAAAATATGCGCATGCACATGTATGGAAAAAAGAAAAAAAATTAGCACTTCTTTCCCGTGAGATATCGAAAAACGCGGAGGGCGACAAAGTTAATAGAAGTAAAACGTTGAGGTGTGCCCCACTGCTACTGCTACTGCTGCTACTGCTACTGCTGCTACTGCTACTGCTACTGCTGCTACTGCTACTACTACTACTACTACTACTACTACTACTACTACTACTACTACTACTACTACTACTACTACTACTACTACTACTACTGCGCAACTGAAAAAATGTTCATAAAGAGTGGATGATTTTTGACCTGATCGTACGTTCCCACTGAGCTTATTTCCCCATCATCAACGATAATTACCTTATCCATTTGATGCAGAATTTTTGCTGAGTGCGTAATATAGATTATAGTTTTATTTGGTAGTAACATGTTAATAAGACTGAATAGCTTGTCTATATTTGCTTCATCTAAAAAGGAAGTAATTTCATCAAAAATGTATATTGGTGTATCTTTCATAAGGGAGCGAATTATTGATAATCTCTGTTTTTGTCCTGATGAGATGGAATCATTTTGAATAATTGTATGAATATGTTCAGGCATTGAGCGAATGAAATTATTTAAATTTAGTTCTTCACATAATACATTTACTGTTGCATTTATTATGTCTAATTTGTGTCCATAATGATTCAACAATTCGTAGTTATTTCTGTACAATTCTGTAGATACTTTATCAGTTAAAATAGTTTTATTCATACAACTATTGCTGTTTGTTGTATCTGTGGTATCATCATCTTCAACTCCATCTTTTACATTTTCACGTATTATTAATTCTTTTTCTCCTCGAATGAAAGAAATATATTCTTCCTCGGAAGAATTTAAAGAGGGACTAATATTATCTTTACCCTCTATAATATTATTCGAAAATCTTTTAGAATTATTATGATATATCTTGTATGAAATGTGTTCATTTTTGTGTGTTAAATTGGATGAAGCGTTATCACTTGTTTGGTTCCCTAGCATGATGGCCTGAAAACAAATTTTTTTGCGTATCAAATTTTCAAAGTCCATACTGTCAAAAATTATTTTTGGTGTCCTACTACTGTCCTTTCTTTCCCAGTTGTTACCAATTCCACTACTACTACTACCCCGCCCACAACTGTAACTGATTTTTTTTTTTTTTTTCCACTTTTTTCTTCCTCCCTTTGAACAGGTATCAGCGCGTAAGTTAAATTCTCATAAAGGGACCTATTCAAAACACAGCACTCCTGCTCATTGATAGACACAATATTTTTTTTAAAAAATGTTTTGTCTATATCTTTTATATTATAATTATCAACATATATATTACCTTCGTATTCATATTCCTTTGTTAATAATTTCCATAATGTGGATTTACCTGACCCACTTTTTCCTACAATGGCTACTTTTTCATTTTTATTTATTTCAAAATTTATATTTGTCAACACTTTCTTTTTCCTATTTTCATCATAACTGTTATATGAAAAGTGTACATTTTCAAATCTTATCGACCCCCTAACCTCTCGAGGAAACCTGTTATTTTCATCCGCTGGTAGGGACTTCCGGGGGGTGCAAACGTTCCCCTCTACTCTGCCACTATTAGTACTGCTCTCATTAGTAGTAGTACTACTACTACTACTACTACTATTATCTGTATTGCATACATTATTAATGCAGCCATTGCTACTGCCATCATTTATATTGCCTATCTTCTTGTGCGGCTCTAAAACAAGGCTATAGTTCCTCTGGATGATGTCGGCCATTGGTGGACAGTTCTCCTCATGAGGATCGTTACTACTGTTGTACTTGCTCAATGCCTCACTGCTTCCACATGTGTGAGTACCTACTGGGGGCACGTCGATAATTTCATAAATTTTGCGTAAACTTAAGTGAAGAATGCTTAGGTCCTTCTTCAGCTTAATCATACCTATTAGGCCCAAACCTAACATACTACTATAAGCAATAAAAGAGACAAGCTGACCATGGGTAATATTATTCTTACTGAGTTCGATTTTACCAAAACATAAAATTGAACAAATAACAAGATTAGTACCTATATTTAAAAAAGAATAAAACAAGGATTCACAATGGACATATTTATCATTCAATTTTTTTGTGAATTTTAACTCATCGGAAAAATATTTATTTTCATAATTTTCATTTGCAAATAAAGAAATAATATTTTTTTTTTTTAAAATGTCGGAAAAACGAGCCATTTGTTTTTCTTCAAAATGAGCTACATCCATCTTAATATTTCTTAACCTTCTCAAAATAAATAATGCAAAGAAACCATATGCTGGTACAATGATAATACATAATTTTGTCAAATAAGAGGAGATAAAAACCATCGATATAATACCTCCTATTATTGAATTTATATAACGTAAGATTTGAGTTATACATGTAATCAATTCCTTCGATGATAATTTTATTTCATTAAATGTGCAGTTCACTAAATAGTCAGCTGATTTAGTTTTATTAAACTTCTCATCATTCTGTGTAATTATCTTATAATGTACTTGTCTCTTTAATCGGTATTCCACTCTTGTAATACATTTATTTGTAAAGTATATTCTAAAATAAGATGCTAACCCTCCACATACAAAATAGGGCAAAAAATTAAATATAGTACTTACTGTCTTATTATTATCTGATTTGAATAAAAATTTTTTTAAAAAATTCGTTTTTTGCAATAATGTTATTAACAAATTAGACTTGGTATATTCCCCATCCTCTGCTTCAACACATTGACCCATTATTTTTGGATAACTTAAATTTGTATATGCATTAATAGCTAAAAATAGTAAAGCTATGGACAGCAGTGTTTTCTCATACGCGGTCATGTCTTTTACTGCCCTCAGTATGTAGTTCATCCGTTCTGTTCCCCCTCCTACTACTCCTTTTACCATTTCTTCTCTTCTTACTACTCCTTTTACCATTTCTTCTCTTCCTACTACTCCTTTTACCATTTCTTCTCTTCCTACTACTCCTTTTACCATTTCTTCTCTTCCTACTACTCCTTTTACCATTTCTTCTCTTCTTACTACTCCTTTTCCCATTTCTTCTCTTCCTACTACTCCTTTTCCCATTTCTAAGCCATCTACACTTCGGATGCTCCGTTTAGGATTGTCAATACTCGCATCCCCTGTATCATTATGACCAAACATGTTACGAATACTTTCTAAATAACGACCTGTACCTCTTCTTTCACCTTCCCCTAATTTTCGAAGAGCATTTCCCATTTTGCATGCAATATCTGATTCTTCACGTCGTCTCTATGGCGTTCCTATCAAATCCTTTTGATGCCTCTAACGTTCCTATAGCACCTCAATAACATCCTTATGACGTCTCTATAACGTCCCTATAATGTGCTTATAACACTTGTGTTTGTAAGTTTGAATATATTTCTTGCGTACGTACATGCCGCTTTACATGTGTACGCAAATTTTCCCGTAACATAGCAATAACATAGTTCTTTTTATGAAGCTAATTAAATAATCAATGGAAAACCCATGCTAAGCCGAAATTATAGAAAAAAAAAAAAAAAAAGTAGCAGTACAATGCAACACAATAAAATTAGCACAAAATGAACAAAATGAACAAAATGAACAAAATAAACTATACTACAATACAATGTAGTACAAAAAAAAAAAAAAAAAAAATACAAAAAACGAGAACATGATAAAATATAGTAAGATATAATAATATGTAATAATTGATAATAAAATGAGTTACCACCACAAAAACATACACCTCATTTAAAATGCTCTAATAATTAATATGCATTGTTTTTACATTTATAAAAAAAAAAAAAAAAAAAAAAAAAAAAAAAAAAAAATCCATTCTGAGGAAATACAGCTTTGTCGGAAGAACATGGTCTGCAAGATGATTAATTTAATAATATATGTGATGTATAAAAATAAAGAGGAAAATTAAAATGAAAATGAAAATTAAATTCAAAAATTAAATTAAAAAATTAGAAACGAACAATTCCACTGTACCTTTTTTGCATGTTCTGTCAAAACTGACAAATTTTTGTCCCCCATTTATTTTCCATTTCGTTTTATTTTTCGCCATTTTTTGGTCACATATTTTGCTAAATTAATTTACCTGTATTTTAAGAATTTATTACTCCCCTATATTTCACGAATTTATTCATCTTACATTTTTCCTTTTTTTTTTTTTTTTTATATTTTCCTGAAATCTTTGCTATGCTGTAATTTTGAACAGAGTGTAGTTTGTAATAATCTCACTTGTGATGTATCGCATATAAACAAAGTTATATACGTATACCCATACGTATGCCCGTATGTTTGCCCATATGCATGCACGCATGTTTGCCCATATGTATGCACGTATGTTTGCCCATGTGTATGCACGTATGTATGAAGGGGTACAACTATAACGCACAGCGTATGCCTTGCTTGTTAACTGTCAAAGAAAGCATAATTTACGTGTAGTCATTTGCTTATTTTTCATGATATGCAAAAAAAGAAATCTGCATAAATTTTCAACTCATAAAATTTGTAAAATTGTTGAGGGGACGCAATATGTCTTCTTTTTTATAGAAGAGGAAAAAAAAAAAAAAAGAAACAAAAAAGCAAAGAAGCAAAGAAGCAAAAAAGCAAAGAAGCAAAGAAGCAAAGAAGCAAAAAAGCAAATAAGCAAATAAGCAAAGAAGCAAAGAAGCAAAAAAGCAAAGAAGCAAAGAAGCAAAGAAGCAAAAAAGCAAATAAGCAAAAAAGCAAAGAAGCAAAGAAGCAAAGAAGCAAAGAAGCAAAGAAGCAAAGAAGCAAAAAAGCAAATAAGCAAAAAAGCAAAGAAGCAAAGAAGCAAAGAAGCAAAGAAGCAAAGAAGCAAAGAAGCAAAAAAGCAAATAAGCAAAGAAGCAAAGAAGCAAAAAAGCAAAGAAGCAAAGAAGCAAAGAAGCAAAAAAGCAAAGAAGCAGAGAAACAAAGAGACAAACATACGAACAAAGAAACTCACGACGAAGCAAAAGGGAAACTCTGTGCTTATTGAGAAATTTCTCTTGCGTTTAGTTAATCACGCATGTGTAAGATAAATGAACTCGTTAGCTTATCGACTCTTTGACATATAATACATATTTGCGAAAGGCTGAAATAAATAAAGTGGAATGTGGTATAGAAGAAGTGTGCGAGGATATTTATATAAGTTCTTACGTAAACACAGCAAAGTGCACATGATTATGCATTAGTATGTATGTGTTTATATGAGTATTTTGCTTATGCTTGCATATGCTTACGTGCATATATAAGGACGTATTAAAAACGCATACTTCATTAAATATGCTCCAACGAAGTCTATCATCATAGAAAGGATTAGCACAAATAGTCCCGTATATATGTGCATAAAAAAAAAAAAAAGCTTTTTACAAAAAGGAAGTTACAAAAAAAAAAAGAGTAGCATAAATATATGAATATCAAATAAAAGAAAAACAAAAGCATACTCTATATACTTAGCATTTTAGAATAGTAAATTTTTAATTTTGCGCTTTATAATATAAACCCCCTGCGTGTGTGTGTGTGTGTGTGTGTGTAGAAATAATTAAAATAAGCAATTATACTAAGATGAGTGATAAGGAAGCTAAGAAAGAAGCTATTGAAATTATTTATGAAATTTCAAATATTCTAAATGTAAACCTAGATAAAGAAACCATTGTTATATTAATACAATTATGTGAATATGGAGTTAGTCCCAAGATCCTTTCACATATTATTATTCAGTTAAAAAAGGAACGGGAGAAATTTTTGCAAAACTTAGATGGCAATATAAATAATTTCAAGCAAGGAAACGCTTAGGTCGTCCCATGCACCAACATCATGAACGTGCATAAACCAAAAGAGAAAGAGGCGTATATATATGCACACGTGAACATAATGGTGAACGAACTGGTTAACATATCGGTAAACATACTAGTAAACATACGCATGTATTTACGCTAAAGGACCTAATATGTCATGTATACAGGGAAAAAAGCAGAATGATTAATATTTCCCTCAAAAGGAAGATAAATGAATTTCATTTTTTTTTAAGAATTTCCAGGTGCATATATTCATTTGGTACCTGTAATATAATATTTTCTAAAACTTGTCTTCAGCAATGTTATTTCCATTCATAACATTATTCGTTTGTGTTTCTTCGTTTTTTCGTTTTTTTGTTACCATTCTCATTGTTTTTTGTTCATTTGTTCATTCCTTATATACTTCGGGCATTTATTTTTATTTTATTTTGCTTTATTTTGTTTTATATTATTTCATTTCTTACTTTTGTGTGTGCCTTTTTCTTCGAACAACTGCTGGGAAGCTTTAGCTGTTTTTCCTTATAAACGAAAGAGAGGAATAAAAATATAAATTACAAAAGTAGAAAGGGATGGCATCAGAATAAAATTTTTTAGCTAGCAAAAATTTGCAGAGGAAGGGATAACCAATCCATTGGAAATTAATGGAAATTAATGGAAAACCAAAGGAAAAACAGAAGGAAAAAAAGAAGGAAAAAAAGAAGGAAAAAAGGAAGGAAAAAAGGAAGGAAAAAAGGAAGGAAAAAAGGAAGGAAAAAAGGAAGGAAAAAAAGAAGGAAAAAAAGAAGGAAAAAAAGAAGGAAAAAAAGAAGGAAAAAAAAAAAAAAAAAAAAAAAAAAAAAAAAAAAAAAAAAAAAAAAAAAAAAAAAAAAAAGGAAAAAAAAAAAAAGGAAAAAAAAAAATTGTAAAGAGTACAACCCAAAACATAAAGTGCATAATCAAATCGTTCGCATGTTTTACCTTTTTCGTGTAATTTTTTAAAACTTCAAAAAAAACGAGAAATTTTTATTTTAAAAAAAAATAAATAAATACTGCAAACATGTACCCAGTACAGAACGCACATTAACGGATACACGCGTATACAAGTGTAAACATACACACATAAACATACGCGGGTAAAACATACACATACAAACACATACTTGTGTAAACTTATTCATGCGCGTATGCATACGTGCAAAATAAGTACACCATTTCTTTCACCTAAATGGGTAAGTTAAGATTCAAATTAAAAAAAAAAAAAAAAAGGAAAAATAATGATATATCCTTCGTATCGTGTAAGGAAAATTTTTCAACATATTAGTGCAAAGCCTAAAATTGTTCTTGAAATTACGAATAACCGAACTTAAGTACCAGGAAGAAAAATACGCACAACTATAGTTTATTTGTATGAAGGTTTAAATGTTCAAATGGGTATAATTGCGTAGGACAAAAAATAAAAATAATTAAAAAATGTAAGAAGTGAACTGTTTAATGCATAATGTGTAATGCTTAATGCGTAATGCCTAACGCGTAATGTAAAATTTAAAATTGTCTTAACGGGTTACGACCTTTTTTGAGAAAGTTCTAATTGAATTTTTTTTTTTTTTTTTTCTGTTGTAACGCAAAGAATTTCGCACGAACATTTTTCATTTACCCACCTACCACACATGCATAGCAAAATATGTATGTATGAACTATAACATGCATACTGTATACGTATGTACGTATATACATATACACGTATACTTACATAAACATATATACCTGCATGTCTGTGTTTTTTTAAAGTCCGTAAAATATTTGCACTGCTGATCTACTGCTTCGGTCGCAATTTTTTTTTTTTTTTTTAATTTCCTTTCAACTCTATTTGAAGGCAGCCTTATAATTGTTTTTCTTGCACAAATTATGCTTAAATTTTTTGCAAGTGCCCTTGGAAAAACCGTACAGTTTTGCTAATTACATGTATACTCAAATACGCTAGTATATTTACATGTGTACATAATATATGCACACACACGACAGACCAAATCGTTATCGCTAATCCAAACGATAACGCCAAACCCAACAGCTATTGTAACTCCTACTCTAACGCTACGCCTAAGCTTGCCCAGAGTTCAAGGTTCCCCTAAGATGAGACGAAAAAAATGGAAAATTATGAATCACCCTCAGAAATTTTAAAAAAAAAAGAAAAGGAAAAAGCTCAAGAAAGTAAAGAAGGAAATGAAAAAAAAGAGAAGCTAAAATTTATTGATATCTTTAACGAAAATGATGATATAGATAAGAATGAAGTAGAGATTATTAATTTCTTAAAAAAAAAAAAAGTAATACATAAAAGAAAAGGAAAGAATAATGATCCAAACCCATATATTGAAGATACTTATAATATAGACATGACCGATATAGTGAGTTCGAATTTTGCTACGTCGAATTCGTATATTGAAAAGAATGACGTCCATTCGAAAGAGAACAAATATAATCGAAACAGAACAATATATAATGATTCTGTGTATGATAATTATAATGCTACATACTTAATCAATGAGATATATAGATTAAAGGCAGAAGTAGAAGAGTCTTTACAAAAAGAATATAAAACAAATGAGCAGAAAAAAGTGGTTGAAGAGAAGAATAACCTTCTTAGTATAAGTATTGATGATATGAAAAAAGAAATTGAAAAATTAAAGAATATTTATGATGAGGAAATTGTTAAAGTAAAAGAGTCTTATGATAGGCGTATTGACATTCTCACGAACGAAATACATGAAAAAGAACATTTTTACAAAAAAAAAATAGAAGCATTTGAAAAGGAGTCCTCCACGCAACTGTACGAGTGCGAAGCCAAATACCTCAGTGAAAAGAAAAAAAATGAAGAGAAGGATGCATTGATGGAAAGAGTCCAAGCGGAAAAGGAAAATATGGCGGCAGATATGGAAAAAATGGCAGCGGATATGAATAAAACGAAAGAGGAGATGGGAAAAATAGAGGAAGAATTAGGCAGAATGACTAAGGACAGGGAACAAATTACCAAGAAGATGGAAAACATAACTAAACAGTTTAATACCCAGCTGGAGGATATGCAAAACAAAGTAGACGAAGCAAACTCTATGGAGAAAAATTTTTCAAATATGCTAAGTGGTGAACGGGAAAAAAGTGAGCAGCAAAAATTGACCATAGAGAAATACGAAAAAGAAATACAAAATTTTAAAAGTATCATTGATGAAAAAAACGAAAGCATTAAAAATATGGTTAAGGATATATTATTGATAAAAAATGTGTACGAAGAATTAGTGAAGGAAAAACAACTGAATGAAGTGAGTAAAAAGAAACTAGTAAAAAGAATTGAGGAATATGAAAAAGATTTGTTATATCTGAAAAATAATATAGAAGGGTATAGAGTAAATAACGACAAGTTGAGAAAACATAATGAATTGTTAAATGAATATATTAGGAAAAAGGAAAAAGAAATTACTACTCTTTTTAATGAAAACAAATATTTGAAAAAAGAAAATTTTGTATTTAATAAAAATTTTCTTAGTATAAAAAGAGGAAAAAGCAACCAACTGGGAAAATATTCTTCCGATTCTACAAATATTGATCAAAAGGGGAAGATTTCTACTTGTACTACTAGTGAAGAGGAGGATATCATAGGAATAGAAGAAATACATACAAAGAGAAGGGTAAATGCTTCACTTGGTAAGGATGTAGCACAAATAGATGATGTACTATCTCATGATGCATTAACGATGAAATGCACCAATTGGTGCACGAATGATCCCGAAAAGGAAGAAAACGGAAGGAAAAAATCAATCGAAAATGAGAAATATACAAAGGGGGCGAAAAAAAAAAAAAAAAAAAATGGAGCAGGAAAGAAGGAAGATGTATTAGGTAAAAATAAAGAAGCATTAATAAAAAAGAATAATATACAGTCAAAAAAAAAAAAAGAGAACAACAATGCTATCGTTTTAGGAGAGACAGGTATTTTATGTCCTAAAAAATACACCTTCAATATATGTGAGCCTAAGCCAAATGGGGTGGAAGAATCGGCAAGGTGTGCGAAGAGGGCCCTGCGAAACGATAAAAAGGAAGGTACCAGTGATAGAGCAGAAGGGGGAAGTCAGGGTAGTGTTCGGTGTAGTTCACATATGGGGAAGTACTGTTGCAATGGAAGAAGTAGACGTGATGCAAGCAGTAATCTTAATAAAAGCAGTAGCTGTTGTAAAAGCAGCAGTCTTGATGCAGACCCAAATAAGGCATATTGTGGGTGTACCAACTATAAGGATCCCAAACAGGAGAATAGTGCAGTGAACGACAAAGAAGTAAACCTTAAGGAGTTCAGAAATAGCTTATCCAATTTTGTTATGTTAAATAGTTCAATATGTAGAGAGGATGGAAAAGTCGACAAGTGGCATGCCCTCTCGAATACGCTAAGAAAAAAAACATCAAGAGAGAGGCAAGTAGGGGAAGCAGACGAAGCAGACGAAGCAGACGAAGCAGACGAAGCAGACGAAGCAGACGAAGCAGACGAAGCAGACGAAGCAGACGAGGCGGACGAGGCAGACGAGGCAGATGAAACAGACGAAGCAGACGAGGCGGACGAGGCAGACGAGGCAGATGAAACAGACGAGGCAGGTGAAGCAGATGAAACAGATGAAGCAGACCAAGCGGATGAAGTGAACGAAGAAGAAAGAAAAAAAAAACCCAATGTTTTGTTATCTAAAATTAGAAGCACGAACACTAACCTATTTAACAAAGAATTATGCAGTAATAAATATTTGTACGATTTAAATTTATATAATTTAAAAAAGTGTAATATGTTTAGTCTTAGCAATAATATATTGACTGAAGGAAAAAAAAAAAAAAAAAAAAAAAAAAAAATATACAGTATTAATAGTCTATATGATAGTAATACTAGTATCATAAAAGATATGAACAACAATAATATGAACAAGAACACATTTTTAAAAAATTACAATAGCGAAAAGGAAATACCGTCTTTTCCTGTGTTAACAAATATTACATCATATAATACAAATGAAAAAAAAATAATGGGAGGTACAAATACTAGAGTGCTATTACAACACCCTGAGAATTATTATTTAAAAGAAGAAAATACGGAAAAAGAAGACACTATTGATTACTTTCTTTCAAATATAAAAAATGAAAAAATCAGTTCAAACAGATATTATGATGATATAGTGAACAAAATAAAAAATAAAACTTACCTACACAAATGGCTCACAAAACAAAAGCCTGCTTCTGATTGTAAACCACATAGAAGAAAAGAAGAAGACTTAGGTGAACTATCAAATGATAATAAGGTATTTCCCAATAATTTTCTTATCGAAAGAAATAAAAAAAGAGTTTTTAAGAACGATATGTTCAACAATTTTAATGAACAAACAAATATAAAATCATATCTGTTAAGTAAGTATAAGAATAAAAGCAATATATATGGTCTCTTTATCATTAACGAGAGGTTAAAAAGTATTTATAAAAATATAGAAAATAAGAAAAAGTCAATCAGCAATTTCCCCATGGCAAATTTCAATGACGAAAGTGAAGATTATGTAAGGACCAGAATGAGTGGTTCCTTCAATGTTGTTCAGGCCGCTCATAGTACCAACGATAATAGTGGTGTATTTTTCTTAGGCTCATCAAGTAAGAAGAACAGTAAGAAAGACATATTTCTTAATCTTATCAAAGGAAAAGAACCCCAACGGATTAGCTTAAAAGCAGTGGAGGGAAAAAGAAGCAGTTTCGATTGTGCTGTTAAAGAAGGAGAAGGAAACATTAATGGTACCCTCATTTTGCATGACAGCATTAATAGGAAAGGTGAAATAAATAATAAAACTCACGATTATCATGAGAATGTTGTAGATATTGAAAAGAGAATTGTATGCACCAACATGGACTTAAAAAATTCAAATGATCAAAAAAATAGAAACACAACGATGTGCAATTCTGCAACAGCTTTTAATAATTCAAATAATAATGACTTAAAGAAGAATTGTCAAACAGATGAGGAGATGGAGAACGTGCTAAAGGAATTGAAGTTGGGGTTGAAGGTGGATCCATTTTCAAAAAAGCAAAAAGATACGAATGAATCCGTTGGTCCACAGTCCATTTTGCGCAAAAATGGTACGAAATATATTAGCAATGATATTAGTGGTGGAGTTAGCGGTCGGGGGGGTGAGTCAGAAGTGGAGTGCGACAAGGAGAGCATTAATGAACATTACAAATCCGGTGATAATGAAAAGGAAAATGACTTGAGTGATGGCAATCTACTATCACATAAACCACAAAAAGTAATCCGTTCTCACTTTGCACACAAAAATATAGGTATGCTTGACACTGCAAGGAGCGAAATATTACATGGGGAAAGTAGTGCACCAGATGAAAAAAGGGGGAGATGTTATATGTATTATTTAGATAAGATAAAAATTCTAAAAAATAATATCATAGGAGAAGAAGAAAATTTACAGTCATACAGAAATCTAAGAGATAATGAAATGTTTAAATTAAACGAAAAGGAAGATATAGGTGCAGCTTTCCACTTTAGAAAAAATACAAATAATAATTGTGAACCACTGGACATAGGAACAGATGGAGAAGGGGAAGAAGGCAGTAACAAATTAACCATACAGAATGCATTAAATTCAAATTTTCATAATTTCCTTTTATCGTATAAATGTAAAAAAAAGGAATCAAATAGTTTATCTACAGAACAAAATGAAATTTTCAATTTTTTGAAAAAGAGTTCAGTTCCATCAGATCAACAGAAATGTGCAAATAATGATATGAACAGTAGAAAAGAAAATTCTTACTTTGAAAATTATTACAATAAATTAAAACGCTTAAGAGATAAATATGTAGGAGTAAAAACGGGTACATCAACAGGTATGCAACATTTTTTTAAATATAAAGATGGTGCTGCTGCTGATGATAACGATTATGACTATGGTGATAATGATGATGATAATGTTGATGTTGATGATAATTTAATTTGCAATTTTCAAATAAATGAAGAAAAAATGTTAACACCTATTCGTAACGCTACCCTTACCAATAATATACACAAATCCATATGCAGTAATTCAAAGGAAAGTGAGAAATTTCTTTTTAATAGTAATTCTCTAAGAAATAATATTACAAGTAACGAAACAGGGGATAAATACAGTAATAACAACATACTTGGAAATCAAAAAGATCATTCACATTTTATTAATATCCTTAAAAATGATAATGATAATCATAATGGTAAACTAATGTATGCTCAAAGGGAAGAAGAAAAAATGAACAATTCAATTCATTCGAATAATATAAGTAGTAACACAACATACACAAGTGACGAGAAATGGAATAATCCACTCCAAAATACAAACATTTTTTCTACTTGCACGAGTAGCAGTATAAATCCTGGTGTTTCCTATACAAGATCGTAAGGTTTTTCGAAAAAAGCGTCAGCACAAACAAAGTGTAAACATGTATACGTACATGTGTATGTGTAAGGGGTTCAGTAGTCATCTTGCTATTTTGCCATGTTGCCACCCTACTTCCTTACTACCTTACTGTCTTATTGTCTTTTTTCTTTTTTTCTTCTTTTTTTTTACATGAAAAAAACGTTCAATGGGTAATTTAATTTTTTTTATATTTTTATACATTACTTAAACGTTTAATTTGAACCATATATTCATTTCTCTATTTTATTTTTTGAAAAAACTTCTTTATCTTTTTCCTTGTCATTTTTTCCTTCTTCTCCCACCCTTTGTTCATATTTCTCTGCTTTACTAAAAATTTCACGTAAAAAAAAAAAAAAAAAAAAGTTAAAGAAAAAAATTGTCTTTAACCATTTGTGAGAACAGTAGAGGAGCCAATGCTGAAAAAAAAAAAAAAAAAAAAAAAGGAAAGAGTAAGAGTAAGAAAGCATCGGTCTGAAAAATGGTTTTCTCTATGTTGCATATGTATGCATAGGCTTGTAAATATGCGCATGTGCATGTACAGATAAGTACATACATCAATATGCGCATTTACATACATATATACTTTTGTGTACATGCGTTCTCTCCTTCTATTTTCATGCGCTCCTGCCTTCACTTGTTCTTTTTTATAAATACCATATTTGCACTTGTAAATGGAAAGGGAAAAAAGCATGGAATTAAACAGGTTGAAAAAAAGGGAGGTGATAAAAATTGGGGTTTTGTCTGCTTGCCCATTTAGATTATTAATGACTGATTTTTCTACTAAAAAAAGGGAATTGATCAAACAATTGCTATATATACTTCTACATATATCTTTACATATATGAAAATAAGATTTCAAATTATACTCCTTTGCGTTCATATTATGAAGAAGAAAAGAAAAAATAAATGTATACAAAACTGTATTTTCAAAATATTTCAAATAAATTTTGTTCATAATAGTGTTGTAACTATTTTTTTTAATAACAGTATTTGTAATATTGTTCTGCTTTAAAAAAAAAAAAGAAAAAGGAACATTAATATTATTAAGATAATTTTGTAATAAAAATAGGGTTTTCTGTTTGTAATAATTGGTATTATTTTGTTTCAATGAATAGTATAATTTCCATATAGAGTCTTCATTTATTATTTCCTTGTTTTTATTATATGATAATAAAAAATGTATTACGGATCTATTTTTGTTTCTGTTACATTCACGTTTGGTAGTACTACTTATGTCACTCTCATCAGTATCATCAGCCTCATCACTCTCATCAGTATCATCAGTCTTATCAGTATCATCACTCTCATCAGTCTTATCAGTATCATCACTCTCATCAGTCTTATCAGTCTGATAACCCCTCTGTTGTGTAAGTGCTTGAATAAATTTCTTTTCCCTTTCATATATTTCCGAAATGCATTTGTCATTTTTTAAAACCTTAAACAAGAGATAGGATATAATTTCTTCTCTCTGACTGTTCAGGCAATAAAATAAATTTTCATTATATACTAGTTCTTGTATCTGTTCGTACGTTAAAAAAACCTCACTCGAATATTTTATATAATAAAATAAAATACACGAATAAATCTTTTTTTTGGTACTCTCTAAATTTCCACCTTGCAGCTTTTCAAAGATATACGCAAGCACATCGAAACTTTTTTCCCCTTCATCTTCATCAGGTTCATCATTACGATCATTACTACCGCTGCAGCGATTACTTTTGCGCTTCCCCTTTTCAATTTTCATGAAGGCAGTCCTACTTTTATATATCAGTTCCAACAAGCCCAGAAGTGCATTTTCCTTAAAGGAGTACTCATCACATTGAATATTACTAATGAGTCTCTTGTAAAAATTGTTCTCTAAATATACGGATAAATTATTTATTCCCAATGAACTAACCAACTCATTTAACACAATATGATCAGCAATAGTTATATCATTATGGCAATAATAATTATTATTCATTTTACTATAATAATTATGAAATGTAAAAATAAAAATACTTATATTAATTAAACTCACACTAAGGAAAATGTTTTTAAAATTCTTTTCCTTCTCCTTACGAATAACAGTTTTTATTATTTCGTAATCTATATTTTTTGTATTACTCGTGTTATTTACTTTAGTCTTTATGTCATTTTTAAGTACCAGCACGAATAACTGATTTCTCTTTATTCTCTTGTACATATTTATTGAAGCTTTCTGTTATATCTTCATTTCGTAGAAGCGTTTTAACATACATCTATTTAACTGTACGAGCGAGATATAGATTTCCTTTCTGTGTGGAAATACGTTAATACATACACGTACATATGCGTATGCATATATGTACATAAGTTTACATGAAAATGCTGCTAACCCTCCTGCTTATTTATCCTTAATTTTGTGGAATTTAATTTTGCAGTAAAATTTTGCACCCTGCGGAAGGCTAAATATAGGCTGAATTTACCCCTTATATTTACCCCCATATTTTTTTAACCCTTTACAGGGGCAAGTACATAAAAAAAAAAAATTATCCGATCGCGAATATGTGAAATGTTTTTTTAAACATTCGAGAAAAAAAAAAAATAAAAAAAAAAAAAAAAAAAAAATTACATTCCAATGAAAGGGCCTATTTTATTTTATAGCTAAAACAACATGTATATGAGGATTTGTAATATGTGTATATATTTGTGTATGCATATTTATTTACATGTACAAATACGTATACCTACATACAAGTATACATGCATATACAAGTCTGTAATTTTTTTTTTTTTTTGGTAATTAAAAAATTATGAACGCCATTAAATTTGTATATGTGCCGAGGTTTCATTTCAGCATTTATAATGAATACCTAAATGCTTACAGAAAGAAGATAAACCGAATTCCTTTCTATATAAGAAGAACAGGTGTGCATATATATATATATACATACATACATACATACACTTATATAAATTAATATTTATTCAAACATATGTATGTATAATGTATGTATGCACTATATGAAGAAACAACTTTAAGGAATTAGATATAATTTCATTTGGTATAGTACGCGCGTGTGTGTTAATTTGTTTATTTGATTTATGGAACAAGGGGTAATACTACCACAGTATATAACACACGTGATATACGTCATATATATGATGTATGTATTATATATATTAAAAAAAATGTCTATACTTTATGCTTCACATTTTGTTGTTATTTTCAGCATCGGACAATTTACCAGTCTTTCTAAAATACAAAAATAACAAGAATCTAGTCGTGACTGTCATTAGAAAGATTAAAGGAAATAAGGAGGTAAGCGAAAAACTGTTGATATAGTGCGTACCTGCTTGTATATAAATATGTGCACAAACCTTTTTATGTTATCTCATCTGTTTATGATGCATTTTACTATATATTGTTTTAGCGTACGATTATCGGTGCTTTTATACGTACATACTTATGTAGTTACATGCGTATACGCATATATATATGTCTATAAATGCTACGAAGTGCTCAATTTATAATTTGTTGTACTTCATTCAATGAAGCAATTTTCTATATACCTTATGCTCTACACATTTATGAAAATTTTATAAATTAATTATTCTCTTTGAAAGATTTTGAAAAAGGAGATCGAATCAATTTGCAACACGAATGTTATAGAGAAAACGGATTGCTTCTTAATAAAAGGAAACCATAAGAAGAAAATAAAAGACGTAAGATAATTTTATGCCCACGTGTTATGTATATTTGCAGTTAAATTAATTTTGTAAAATATCTTCATAACTAATAAATGTAAGATTTTTTTTTTTTTTTTTTTTTATAAACACTCTTGTATTTTTTTATGTTTTTTTTAAGCAGTATTTTAAATATATCGGCTATTGAAGGGGAATAAGCTTTTAGCAAAATTGGAATTGTGTTGTTAAACTAAGAAAATTTTTAAAAAAAAGAAAAAATTTATTTTATTTTGCACGTTTTTATTACGAGAATGCAGCAACTTTTTTTATCAATATGTTTTATCTATTTAAGGGATTAAAAAAAAAAAAATATAACTATAAATTTTTTACCTGTCCTGTTCAGAACTTTTTTTTTTTATTTTTATGTGGAATTTTAATATTGCTTGAAAAGAAGAAAACATTACTCTGTACAATATATATATATATATATGTATACATGTGTACACATTCGGGTGTGCAATAAAAAAGGGTACAAAGCAAAATTCATGTTAAACATTCAAATAGTTAAATAAATATATAAAATTGAATAGTTAGCGTATGAAAAAAGTAAATAAATCGTGCATTCATATATACATATATGTATATACATACACATATGCATGTACACATATACACATTAACATATATATATATGTATATGTACGCGCACGTGCATGTGCAACTCGCTGCGTAGAAATATATGAAGAAATGAGTGTACGTAAAATGTGTTGAGACATTTTTTGCGAAAAGAAATAAAGGTATATGGTATAATATTTTGACATTTATATTTACCCATATACAGAATATTTTAATGAAAAAAAATAAGAAGCAATAATAAGAAGCAATAATAAGAAGCAATAATAAGAAGAAATAGTAAGAAGCAATAATAAGAAGCAATAATAAGAAGCAATAATAAGAAGAAATAGTAAGAAGCAATAATAAGAAGCAATAATAAGAAGCAATAATAAGAAGCAATAATAAGAAGCAATAATAAGAAGCAATAATAAGAAGCAATAATAAGAAGCAATAATAAGAAGCAATAATAAGAAGCATTAGTAAACAATTAGAATAATAAAATATAATTATAAAAATGAATATAAATAAAATTTTTTTTTCCAAAGTTGATATAATGGGCAAAAATAAAGTTAATGAATTGTTAAAAAATGGAAATAATGGAATGAAAATAAATGCAACAAATAATTCTAGTGGGAAAAAATTAATTTATATTAGTAAACCAACACATGGAGGTGTTTTTTATTGGAAATGTAGAGAAATGATAAACTCAGTGAAAAAAAAAACGAAACGATGTTCAAGATATTTAGATTTAAATCATGATTTCTCAAGAGCAGCATTAGTAGGTGTTCCTAAAACAAGTTATGACCCCAAAAATAATATTTTTTTTATTCAAATGGATAATGAAGAATGGGCAGGTAATTATTTTTTGAAAAGTGTCTATTGTACATTTTTTTTTGGAATTTTTTTTTTTTTTATTTCAATAACTGATTGAGGCATGAAGAAAGAGTAAAATGTAGTTTTGTCATAACGAGGGTGTTATTAGTGATTACCGCCATGCTTGCATATATATGCGTATAATATATATGCGTATAATATATATGCGTATAATATATATGCGTATAATATATATGCGTATAATATATATGCGTATAATATATATGCGTATAATATATATGCGTATAATATTATGTGTATAATATTATGTGTGTAATATATATACAGATGTGTGTATGATTTCTTTTCTATTTTACGAATTAAATTCCCTGTGCGCATTCATGTAATCCACTTTTGTAATTTTATTTTTTAGGAATTGGGAGCAAGATGATGTTAAATATATCAATGAATATTTTATTTTATTTACATATATCCTTTTGGATGTATTTTATATATTATAGGATGCTAGTAAACAACAAATTAAATGTATTTAGTAAATGGAAAAATAACGAATAAAAGAATAAGTTTGACTACGAAATACTAAAAAATTTACGTATTTTATTTTATACATTTTAATTAATTTTTTATTCGACTTTCTGTATGAAAGGAAAAAGAAGAAAAGACGGCAAAGGTACAGAGTACCTTAATCATTTACACAGCATGTAGTTATTTGCATATTTGGGTAAACGCATGTGAGCTTATCCATGAACATAATATAAACATATGAACACGTACATACATACATATATTCGTAGACGTGCTTGTCCCTTTTTTTTTCCATCTTTTCGTTTGAAAACGCAAAAATTTTAAAAAGCTATCCCAAAGTTCATGCAAAATTCATAAAAAGAATAAAGCGTGCCTAGGTATATGCACATATCAAAGGATAAACTAAAATAAGTCTATCCAACATATTATATTGGTCTCTGCCTTCGCAAATTTGCAAAAAAATATAAAAATTTTATAATTATTATTTTTCAATAACTAACACATAGTTATTCTGTTACTTTTTAATTTTTTGATAAAAGTTTTTTAAAAGCTTTTTCTATATAAATTGAAGTTATTGCGTTAGTTTTAAATTACTACTATTTTATATTAAAAAAAAAAATAAGGGATTATTGTTATTTTTATCATTTTGTCTTTTCGTCTTTTTATATTTTCTTCTTTTTATCTTTTTGTCTTATTTCCCTTTTTTCCTAATTTTCGTCCTTTTCAATTTTTTTCTTCTTCCATTCTTAAAATAAGACATACTTTTTAAAAATAAAATAATTTTAATCATCGATATGATAAATGAGAGCAACAATTAAAAGTGAGCACTTGAAAATGTAATGCGCAAGAACTGCATGTAGGTACGTACATGTGTGTATATATATATATATAATATATGTGAATAAAGATATAAGTTTGTTTTTCCTGGGTGGGCAATGAAAAATCAAAAGATGACTCATGTGTAAATATGAATTTTTATATAAAAAAACTGTGTACATTTAATACCAAAAAGTGAAATAATATTAGATATATATATATATATATATATATATATATATATATATATGGAAGAAATACAATATTAAAACTAAAACTTAAAATTATAAGGACACGGTAATTCGTGAAAAGAGTAATATATATATGCAATTATATATGCATCATGTCAATTAATACCCGTGATATGTAATAAAGGGGGAAAAAATAAAATTTAACAGGTTATAACATACATATATAAAAGTGCATTTAAAGTAATGTTAAAAAATTTTTGTTAAAAAAAATAGTGTCCCCGATTAAATTATAAATATAACAATATAACAATATAACAATATAATCATATATATATATACATATATGTATGCAAAAATATGCACATGAACACTCATATACACAATATATTTACTTATATCAATGAGATATACACACCTATATAATATTTAATATATATAAATATATACAACTATAAATAGAATTTAAAGTGACTGCTATGGAAATTAAAAATGTTTACAACATGAGGTTTCTATATGTATGTACATACATATGTGCATATATATATGCTAACAAAAATTGTATAGCATAGTATAGCTAATTTATAGCATAAATAAACCTACAATATAATAAAAAGAAAAATAACATGAATGAACTTTTTAAAATAAATTCCTACAACAGTTTTATGTTACAATACGAGCATGGGAAATAGTGTTCACATTATTCCTTTTTAACAGCATTTACTTCTCAAAATATACATACATATATGCATACACACACTGATACATACAAAATATATATATGTATGTGTGTGAACCTATTTTTAGAAGCTATTCTTTTTTCTTTTCCTTTTTCCATGTGCCTCATCATTCAACGTGGTATTCGTTACATCATAATCTTCCCCTGTTTGTGTATCTATATTTGTGCAAGCATAATCGGACAAGCATTCTAACTTGGTAGACTTTGCACTTTTTTTTACATCCTGACCACTGAAATTAGGAGTACCTTTTCCATTTGATTTAAACCTTACATTTGTATTTCTCTTCTTTATACATTCCCTGTGTATTTTTAAAGCTTCATTATATACACCAAAATCTTCTGCTAGTTGCCATAACATAGACAAATTAAAATACGGTAAATAACTAATAGACAAAGGTGGATTTTTATTTTTCATAATTATCTTACATTCTTCATTATACTTATAAGCTTTCCTTAATAATTTTAACATCCTCTTCCTCCCCTCTGTACCTAATGTCCTACACAAACCTGGCTTTTTGTTATCCTCGTTATTAGTATTCTCACTACTTCCTTTGCTTCCTCCCTCCATAAAACTTGAACTTTTCATTTCCTTTTTAATTTTTACAGTACCATTTCTTTTTATACACGCACCTTTCATTGTCATTATATCATTATTCTCACTGCTCGTGTTATCTGAACGATCTCGTTTCAAATCGGCTTCATCAACTAATATATAATCTGAAATATCATCAAAGCTGCTATGTAGTTCGTTCGGAAAATCACCTACTGAGAAAAATGACGATTCTTCATTCGACGAAATATCACTTGTGTCAAATTGTATGTCCGAATATCTCATTGTGCGCAATGACACATTGTCCTCATTTTTTATATTTAGCAATTCCATTATTCTTATATGCCCAATATCTTCTGGTTTATTACAATTATCCCTTCACTTGATTTTGTTCTACTGCTTTCTGCCTCGTTACTGTTACACCTTACTACTATGTTGCTACTATGTTGCTCCTATGTTGCTACTATGTTAATATTAGTTTTACTTTGTTCCTCTTGTTCTTTGATCTTCACTTTTTGAAAGTTCACACGTAATACAAGTTGCAATTTACAAGTTATAATTTATAACTTCTTTTTTTTTTTTTTTTTTTTTTTTTTAAATATGAACAGTTAATTATCTTTTTAAAAAAAGTAACTATATATTTTTCGGGGTCGGGAAAATGAAAAAAAATAAAAAAAATAAAAGTGAACTTTAAAGCTTTTGTTTTTTGCTTCTTACTTCTTACTTCTTCTTTTCCTTTTTTTGTCTTTTTTTTTTTTTTTTTTTGTTTTTTAAGTTAATAAAGAGAGGTAAAGCAACATAAATGTGTTATTAATTAAGTGTTTTAATTATATATATAAAAAAAATTAATAATTTTTCTTTTCAATTAAAATGGGTCCATATATATACATATATAATACATATATATACACGTATGTAAAATAAAAAAATCAGTAAAAAGGTGTGAAATAGATTAATTTATTTTTATTAGTAAAATATTATAAGTACAATTAAAAGAAAAAGGTTCATATGAACAATGGATAAAAATTAAATAGCATATTTTATTCTTATTACAAGTAAATTTTTTTTTTTTTTATATATATATATATAACATAAGTATATATATGTCTATATATACACGTTAACTATAATAACATGCTAAAAAGGTAATATGAACATCAAAAGAGAGAATATATACATATGTACTTATATATATGCCTATACACTTATATATATATATAAATATGTACGTATAAATATACACATATGTATAAACGTTTAGTGAAACATAAATAGGCCACATACACACATAAATTATGTGTCAAAATTTTTTCATATTCCTTTTTTTATAATTTATAATAAAAATATTTCCACATAAATTTGTTGTAAGATGAATGTTTTAAAAATTTATTAATAATCCGTTATATATAAAAGAATAACATTCAAAAAAGTATTACTATAACATAAATATATAAAATATATTATATATATATATATATATATATATATATATACATTTACACGTTGTCATATGGCATGAAAAAGTTCTTTTAAAATAAATTTTAACAAATATTTATGTAACTACAATATGGAAAATGAAATTTTATTTCTCTGAAAATTAAAAAATTCACATGAATATGTTAAATGATATATATTAAAATTTTGAGATAAAGAATTATTCTGACAAAAAAAAATAAAAAAAAATAAATGAATAAAAGAATAAAACAGAAAAATAATAAAAAGAATAAAATAATATAAAATAAAAAAAAAGAGATACATTTAAATGTGTTTCTTTTTTTCCTTTTTTTAAAATTGTTAAAAATGCTATGAATTAAAAAGAAAAATCTTCAGTATGATAAATAAATGAAAATTGTTAACTGTTCAATGAACAAATGTTATCATGTATATATGTTAGTATGTATGTATGCTGGTATGTATGTATACTGGTATGTACGTATGCTGGTATGTATGTATGCTGGTATGTATGTATGCTGGTATGTATGTATGCTGGTATGTATATATTCAGGTATATATGTATGCTTGTATATATGTATTCTTGTATGTATTTATGCTTTTTTGTATATATGTTTATGTGTATATATGTTTAAATGCATATTTATTTATATGTATGTATGTTTGCATGATTATATAATTATTTATTTATAATGTATATATGTTTTTGTGTGTATATGCCTTTGTGTTGATATATTTATTGAAAATAAGTAAAAACCTAATGTTTTTACGTTCACGTAAATATATATATATATATATGTGAGACAATAAGCTTTAACAAAATGCATAAAAAAAAAATTATTAGTCAAAAAATTGTACTATAAAATAAGCATCCTATTAAATAGTACCTTAATTAAGGATTTTTTTTTTTTTTTTTAAATATGTTTACATAGTTATAAATATATATATTTATAAACATATATTTGTACATTTATTTATATATATAGTGTTTTTCTTTTCTCTTATAATAAAAATGAAAAGGATCATTAAAATATCTGTATAATAATGCATAATATTTATTAGACAACAATAATATGTATTTATTAATTCTTAACAATAAATATATGTAATAAAACAAGTATAAATATATGAAACTGAATATATTTATAATATATATAAATGTATACTACTAATATAAAACGTAAAAATAAACCATGTAAAATATACAAAATGTATTACATTCTTTCTTTTATTATAATTTTATATGATTTTCTTTTCATATATAACTTTGTATTTTATTTGTTCACAATATATTCTCAACTTATGCATAAAGAACATTTCAATGAGCACAATGGAAATGAGTAAATTAATAAATATATGTATATTATATACATATTATTATATATATAAGTAATATATTTTTTATATATGTAATATGTTATAAATATATAAATATATATACATATCAAAAAAGTTCATGAAAACACCTAAATTTCCATTAATATTTGCTTTACATATATTACTATGCTATTTAATTTTTGGGTTTTTTTTTTTTTTTTTTTGAACGTAAAATAATTATATATATATAATATATATGTATATGTAAATTTAAAAAACTCTTTTATGTTGTATATAATATAGTCCCTCACGGGAAATATTTTAATTTAATTTTTCCAATTTACAAAAACGTAGCATGCATAAATGTATATACAATACATATATAATATATATATATATATATATATATAATATAATTTATTTCCTTTTTTTTATGTAAATTCTTTTTTTAAGAGTAATTTTACATGTAATATATATATATATATATATATATATTTATATCTCTATTGAGTTATTCTACCTTCTGTTTCTTTTTTTTTCCTATACATGATTAGTTAATACTCCGTATGTACATTTTATTAATGAATTATCATAAAATAAATAAATTAATTTTAAGTTAAAAGAATTAAAATTAAATGTTTATGTTTTTCAAAATATGAATTCTTATTTTATTATTTTTTTTTTTTTTGTATTTATATAAATTTATTTTTAATATATAATTAAAAAATTAAAAAAAATTTTTTTTGGTAATTAATTGCATACATATATAATATATATATAATATTATAAATATATATATATGTAATAGTAATAAAAGATGCATATAAATATATATACATATATATATATATATAAATATATATATATATATATAAATATAAATGTATATATATAAATATAAATGTATATATCATATGTATTATGTATTAAAAGAATGTATGATTATAGACAAACATTGCATACATGGTGAAAAGCATGTTTTACAATATTCTATTTTTTAATATTTATTACAATAATTGATATGTATAATATATATATATATATATATATATACATATTACTATGTAAATTATAAAATAAAATTAAAGCAAGAATTGTTTTAATAACTATAACTAGATGGAGGAAATTTACATTGGGTTATATAACAAATATAGTTTTTATAAAATTCTTAAAATTTTAAAATGTATATATAATATATATATATAAGTATATACATACATATATTGTAGCGTGAAAAAAAAAAATTTCTCTTTTTTTCATAATTTACAGTACTTCTAAAAATTGTGTTCATGCAATTTTAGCATTTAAATTTAATATTCTTAAGAATGTACAAAAATATATAAATTTAATTAAAACTTCACAAGACTATTTATTGTGAGTATTTTTTCGATAAATACGTAATAAAATTTATTCATATATATTTATATTTATACACTTATATGAAAATTTGTGCAATTTTACATTTTCTTAATTTTCTTTTAAATTCATACATAAGAATAGTGCAGTTACATAATAATCGTAAAATATATTTAATATATATATATATAATATAATGTGAGTAGGTGGATAAAGTTATTTATGTAATTTTCAGTCTTACTATATTATTAATTATATTTATGAAATAAAAAAAAATTCCTTTGTAAGATTTCAACGTATATATACAAAAGTAGTATACATATATATGTATATATATATATATATATACATATATATGTATACATTTTTATATATGTATATATTAATGTACTTTAAAGCACTTTTTACAGTTCTCAATTGAAAATAAAAGAAATAGGAAATAACCAGAAGAAAAGGGAACACATGTAATATGTACATGTAAAAATGTATTTTTATATAAAATTATATATGTATATATATATATGTATATTCATATAATTACAATTTTGTATACTCTTTTTTTTTTTTTACGAAATGCTACTACAAGCACTCACAAATATACAAAAAGGAGAAAATTTTAGGAAAAAAAATTTAAGTTAATTACTGTTAAAATATAATAGGATATAAATTTATACATACATATATATACATATACATATATATATATATATATATACATGTAAAAGTGTTAAATAAGACGTTAAATTTTAATGGTGTTACGAAAAAATGAGGTTTCCCTTAAGTTTATTAATACATTTATATATATATGGAATAAAAAAATGTGTGAAGGGACAATTTTCTAAAAGTAAACAAATGGCGCGTTCTACGAAAATTATCATAAAGTCTTAATTCTACTGAAAAACATTTTTTTCTTTTTTTTTTTTTTTGTCCAAGTGAAATTAAATGATTCAAAGTATAAAAAAGGGTGTACATTTATATTAATGCAGCTATACAAATATAATAATATACATATATATATGTATATATAGTGCTTATAAGAGTCCATTACATCATATATTTATGGTTGTACTATTAAAGTTTATACTTTTTTTTTTCCGCTTTCATATTCATTATTTCTCGTTACCTAAAATTTTTTTTTTTTAATTATGTTAAAGACTCATTTTTTGAGTATTCATTATTGCGCCTTTTTTTAAGTAGTTAAAAGTGGAACAATTTTTTTTTTTTTTCCCCTGTTTTCTTGCTTTATTAGATTTAATATAAATGGTAGTGTTCAAATTTACATGATCTTTTAATTATGTAAGTATATATATATATATATATATATATATATATTTTTTTTTTTTTTTTAATTTCAATTCTTACCTTTTTGTAACCTAAATGTGAACTTCACAATATTTCCGAACATTCAAATAATTGATTTAAAGTTTAGGAAGCTGCTTACTGTTATGTTATGCATTGTTCGTTCAGTTTTGTTCATTTCAGTCCTCTTCTTTATTTTATTATTTTTTTTTTTCATTGTTTCTAATTAGTACATTTGTAAAAAAAAAAAAAAGTGTTAATGAAAAGAACTTTTGATTAAAAAAGTTAATTAAAGTAAAGCCGAAGTCAAAACAGTTTGCAATTAAGAAATAAATTTTTTTGTAACATTGCAATGAATTTATACACGAACGTGTTAATCTTTTATTATTATTATTTTTTTAATCATTTAAATTAAAAATTAAATCAAATTCCCACTTCTTTTTGTGTAATAGTTTTGTGTAAAATTAAAAAAAAAAAAAATGGCCGTTCACATGAATTGTCAACATTTAATTTTTCAATGTTTATGTTAAAAATGTAATATACAATCCATAATTTTGCAAACAAAATTTTGCAGTATTTTCTTATAAATTTTAAGTAGTGTGTATGTTTAAGTATATACAAAATTGTACAAGTATTATACATAATATTTTGTGGCATGTACACAAGTACAATTTTAGCAAATTTAACACCATATATACAACAGTGGACAATTTTCCAACTTGTTATAACGGTTAAATAAATAAATATTTATATACTTTTTTTTTAATTTGTTATAAAGTTCGTTGTAACTCATTTTATTAACTTCGTTAATTTTTTCGTTTCTCAAATTCATTACTTCTGAATTTCTCACTTAATGCATTTTTTTGTTTATTTTTTTTATAAATTACATATGTTATAGCTAGACAGGGTGGAACACAATTATCGTTGTAGTGCTAGCGTATACGAAAAACCAGAACGAGAAAGAACTCAACCGTGAACATGTAAAATTAATTTAACATTTGTTTTGTTTTGTCTCATCGCACGGAGAAAATTGTTCATATGAGAAAAAAAAAAAAAAAATGCGACTATCTACTACGTTAGAAGGTCTAGTAGATGAATTTTCGCAGCACATTAATCATATTGAAATATATTTATACATGTAAATGTACGTATGTATATATATATATATATATATATATATATATATTTATTTGTGTGTGTAACATGAGCGAAGCGAAAAAGGAGGATGCATTTTTGAAGGCTAAGAAAACGAGAAAACCTCACCTTTTATAGATTAATATAGAGAGGAGTTATAAATTTATTTTAAAATACAAACAGTCAACTAGTGAGTAATGAGTAATGATTTAATGAACAACTTCTTATTTACTGTTTTATTAAAAAATTACAAAAAAAACTCAATAAATGTTTTCTTTTCATAAAAGAGAAATATTGTGTCTTAAGCATTTGCAAATGAAAAAACAATTTAATCTTTCTAAGTAATTCCATCAGCTAAAATTCAAAATAAACGATAGTTCTATAAATTTTTGTATATAAGAATATATTTCAAAATGTTTTATGCGAATATAACAGACCGTGCTGTTCCGTTGTGCAATGCTTTTCTCTTAAAAAAATGATTTCATACAAAACGTATATGTATATATACATATATATATATGTGCACATGTATAAATTTACACATAAAGGTATATAGTTAATAGATAAAATTTATTTTTCATTTTGAACAATTGAGTAGTATATTATTAATTGCGGGTTGAATGAGATTTATTAAGGGAAATTTTTCCCCCATACAAAAAACAAAAAACAAAAAAAAAAAAAGCGTAGTTCATAAGTATATATTGAATATATTTTATATAAAAAATGTAAAAAAATTGAATACTGCAATTTTTTGAAGCATACGATGAATGTTACTTTGATGAATATTTTTGAAACATGTACACGAAAATAAAAATTATAATTTTATAAAAACATTCTATTTAGTACTTAAACAAGTGAAAAATAAGATTAACTCGACAAAAATTACAGAAAAAATGTAATTTTTAAAAATACTCACATAACATATTTTTTTTCTTAAATTAAGCAATATTAAAAAAGGGGGAGAGGGCGAAAAACAATAAAATAATTTTTGATCGTTTCAAAAGAGTTCTTGTAAAAATTTTAAAATAGGTAAAACATACTACTAAAAATGTACTACTGAATATGTGAGTCAAAGTAAACAAGTGAAGAAATAAATTTTATTATATAGTTTTTTACGCAACATAATTATTAATAGTTGGCTACTTAGTCTAGTGGTATGATTCTCGCTTTGGGTGCGAGAGGTCCCGGGTTCAATTCCCGGAGTAGCCCATGTATTAACGTTTAAAAACTAAAACAGAGCAAATATTTTGAGATAAAAAAAAAAATTTTAAATAAATAATTTTTGCTCCTACTATATATATACATATATATATATATATATATACCCACGTTTCCTTATTCATATGTAATAGAAAAATTTAGATTATTTTTGTATTATTATTTAAAAAGCGAAATTATGAAGGCGTATTACTGTGTTTACTGTATGTTGTGTGCATAACGAAGATAAAAGATTTGTATAAAATGCTTAATGTGTTACATGTATAAATACATTACATATAATAATGTATTTATATTAAAATTATTGGCGTATTATCACATATGCACATTTTTTAATATAAACGTGTGTAGCAATAATAAACAAAATAGCGCATAACGGAACTGCTTTATTTTTTTGTGTATTTTTTTTTACATATTTATACTTATACAATGAGAATAAAATTTTACGTGATATATATTACTAATTCTATAAATAAATGTATTCATGATTGATTACTCATGGTTTATATTATTTTTTATTTTATTATATTGTATATGAATACATAATTGTAATATTTATTATGCAATAAAAGCTACTAAAACAGTTGTTTAGCAAAAACGCAAGGCTATTTGTTGGCACTATTTTTTTTTAATTTGTGTACAGATTAATTCGATGACAAGTAGCATATTCGTCAAGTGAAATATCCTCCCTTTCTTCATAATTTTTTTTTATGGAAAATTAAGAATACAATAAATTATTATGCAGTGAATGAAAAAAAAGAAAAAAGAAAAATGAAAAAATAAAAAAGAAAAATGAAAAAATAAAAAAGAAAAATGAAAAAATAAAAAAGAAAAATGAAAAAAGAAAAATGAAAAAAGAAAAAAGAAAAAAGAAAAAAGAAAAAAATCGCATATTAAATAATTTCATGTAATACTTTTCTTATTTTGTATCCGCGCAAAAAGGAAGAATAACGGAAGAATAAAAATGTAATTGTTATAATTTTACATGTAAACTCATTTGTGAGCTTTTTCTAATAAAAAGATTAAGCTGTGCATTTTTCTGTAATCTCAGGAAAAATTTATAAATGTTTTTCTTGTATATCTTCTAATTTTTTTTTTCTTATGTATGTGTATGTATAAGCGTATAAGTGAAGTTCTCATTCAAAATTTTAATTGATAAGAAGCGAATAACATTCAATTCAAATTAATAAAATATGCTGTTCGTTTTGTTTACATTTACATTTCATTTTAATAAAATACGCATGTGATAAATTTTTCCAAATGGTTCAACTTTAAAAGGGGAAAAGCCACTAATGAAATCCTGGCTTGACAGAGATTACGAATATTTAAGTAGTAACTATGCACAATACAACATATAGTATGTATCGTAATAACTGTGTAAATAATAGCCAGTGACCGGGATACACTTAAAAAATGATTAAGCAAATAAAAGCTACATAAACGTACTCACGACATGTAAGTATGTAAGTATGTAAGTGTGCATGTATGTGTGTATGTATATATTAACCTATCCTTTACGCAGGAACTTCCAACAATAAGGCAAGTAAATCTTTTTTTCAAAAATTATGTCAGAGAGTTCGCTTCCATTTCTTATGTGACCATAATAAATAAATCTGCTGTTTATTATACTTAAAAATTATAAACACTATTTTTTTTTTTTTTTATTTATTTTGCTTAATTACTCAAAAGAGTTTTTTCTTTTAGATTCCTTTTGCTTATATAAAAATGTATTATATAAATATTATATACATATAGTTGTTAAAATATAAAGAGTGAGAATATTTCGTTTTGCTTTACTCCTTTAAAAAGCTTTTCTTTTTCCGCTTATCCCCCATCATTATTATATAAATAATTATATGTACATATATATATTATATATATAATGTCATGATGTGTTTATTTATTTTTTTTAATTTGATAAACTTTCAATAGTACATTATTATTATTATGCTCAAGCACATGCAGCTATGCACACACTACTGAACGATTAAAAAAAAGCGGAACACAAAATTAAAATCATTATATAGGGAATGACAATACTTTAATTATATTGCTATATATTAAAATTAACACTAAGTGTAATAATAAAAAATTTGTGCAAAATAAATAATATTTTAAAAGCAAATTTTGAAAATAATTAAATTTTTCATCACCTTCCAAGATATCATTTTCTTATTTATGTTATATACATATATATAGCAGCGCGTGGTTTCGATCCACGGTCCTGGGGGTTATGAGCCCCCCACTCTTCCTCTGAGCTACGCTGCTTTCAATAAAATTATATAATCAATATGTCATATATTTTTTATTTTTTCCTCATCTAAAAAATATTATCATTACAAATTAATGGTTTGCACTTCTGTATATTGTTAACATATATATATAGGTATAAGCGTTTATCACATACATAAATATATATATATATATATATATAATATATATATATATATATACAGAGAATTATATGCATATATAATATTTTTTTTTTTTTTTTTTTAAATATACGCGCGTACAATAAAAACTCTACTTTTTTTTTTTTTTTTTACTAAATTTTATATTAAAATATTATGCATATTCTTATATTTATAAAGGACAAAACATTTTTGCTATTTTTTAAAAATAATTTAGTTTATTCTATAAGTATTGATTTTCTTCTACAGAAGCTATATCTACATGGGCTTACAAGTGCAATTGAAACAACTAGTAAAAACGAAGGTAAACACAAAAAAAAAAATTAAAATAAAACAAACTGGAAAGATATAAAACAAATTGGAATGATACAAAACAAATTGAAATGATACGAAACAAATTGGAATAAAATAAAACAATGTGAAATATGAATAACAAGAATATAGGAAAAACAAGAGTATAGAAGGTAAAAGTATTTTATATGTAAGAATGTAAGAGTGTTAAGAAGTAAGAGCTTTTTTCTTGTATTATTAATGACCTGAAACAAGGAGAAAAAAAAAGAGAGCCCCATTTGTGCAAGTTTTTGATGCATGTAAAATGTAAAAGTCCTTGTGAAGATAATACCTTGTGTTAATAGTTCATGTTTCTTTAACGTTATTCATAGTAGTTTCACATACATTCAATAACACGAATTTATATATACCAGCTTATGGTAGAACCTCACCAGCTTATACATTTCAACAAAATCTAGAGGGTTATATAAAATTGCCGTGATTACATATTTATATATATATATATATGCCTAATATTTATTTGGGAAAAAAAAATAGAATATTAAGATTGTACATATATATATGTATAAATATACCACAAGCAATTCAGTTATATGCATAAGAACACGTTTATGCGAACCCACGTTTATATGAGCTTATATTTATGTAAGCACATACCTATATGAGCTCATACCTATACAAACGCGTATATATATGAACATAAATTTATATGAATACAGGTTTATATAAACATATATATATGTATGTAGCCGAGTCAACCTTTTAAAAGCGCTAATATGTATTCTCCCACCCCAATCAGGCCCTTTACGTTATTTTTATAACATGAAAACGTAGAATGAAAAAAAAAAAAAAAATAAAATAATTTAATTTATAATTAATTGATAAATCATTAAGTTAAATTTATTAAAAAAGTATCAATGTTCCCATTAATGTAAATACAAAACTCAAAAATTAAACTAAGAGAATTAAAATCAAATGAACAAAAAATAAAAGTATTGTTTTATTGTTTACTATAATTGTATGCTCTTTTCACAAAAAGGGAGGGGGGAAAAAAAAAATAAAAAATAATTATAATTGTGCCTTCAGGGATAATGAATTCGTTTTGTCACCATACACATAATACATGTGTATGTTCGTTTTTATTTAGTTCGTATAGCTTATATTTGATAAGTAATTTGTAAAAACAAAGAAAAGAGAAATATACTTTAATTCATTTTCCTTGATACATAATACAACGCACAAAAAAAAAAGAGAAAAAAGAAAAAATAGAAATTAATAAAAACGATAAAACTGAATGGGAACATTTTAACTAACTTGCGGTGTAAATACTTGTCATTTCCTTTACATTTTACAGTTCTTTTTTATATAATATTAGCTTTTAAAGAGAATTATATATGTTATAAGAAAAAATTTGCATTTATTTTTATTAAGGTGAAAATGAATTACTTTTTTTCCTTAAAAAAAAAAAAAAAAGAACAAAGAAAGAAAGAAAAAATAAAAGGAAAACCACCCTTTATTTTACGAGCTGGTGTTTTACAAGAAATGTTCAGAATTAAAAATACAGACGTTTAATAATACTTCTTTTTCTAATTAGTAAACAAATTAGTAATCATATATCAAAAATTTGCTCAACAATGAGCTCGCACAAATGTGTTCATACATATATATATATATATATATGTACATTTATATATGTATGTATATGTATTTGTACGTATTTATATTTATATATATGCGTAAATGCACATATACACACACGCACACACTATGGAGTGCCCTAATTTTCTGCTATTATCGAACTTGCTCTACCAACTCTATGGTTTACTACTTTAACAAAATTGCTATTTTCATTTTTATATTATACTTCATCATCTCCACATACACATTTAATTATTGTTTTACCTTTTACTGAAACCTATTAATAAGAAGAACACATTTTATTTTATTTATTTTTTTAAAAAAATTTACCGTCTCTTGTGAACATTTTAAGAAGGCGTTTACTAATTCTTTGGTTAATGATAAAATTGAGTTTAAAAAATTGTTTATTCGTGGATTACACCAAAACAAGGAATTGTTTAAAATTATATATCCTATTTGATTTAATAGTTCATTTTAAAAATAAGATGCCAATGGAATGCTCATCTTTATATATATCAAATTAGCATAGAGTCGAAGTTAAAAATTAAGGCAAACCTAAAATAGCTATTTAAAATATAAAAATAAAATAAGGCAAAAAATACAATACAAAGAAAATTATAATTTATAATGGTCATACGAAAGTTATTCCCTTTTTAAGGCTTTATTTTGTTGAAAAAAAAAAATAACAAAAAATACTGAGCTTTTCTTCACTTAAGAAATTATACTTTTTATTTCAGTTTTAGAACGCCCAACATAATAAGAACTTTTTCTTTTTTATTTTATTCTTTTCCCCCCTCGTGCAATATTTAAACGCCTTTTTATAATTATAATTCCAGTAGAGCATTTATACGTAAAATTTGCACAGAAGACAACTAATTAACCTTATGCACATATATATTTACACAAGATGTAAAATGCACACATTTTGAAATGTAATATAAATGTTTTCAAAAAAATTAACACATACAATTATTAGTACCCTAAACGCTTTAAACAACAATAAATGTAAATTTCTCTCGAGGGAGAAAAATACTCTCAATTGAAGGGGGAAATAGAAAATAAATATGTATTTTTATTTTTTACAAGAAAAACAAAAAAAAAAAAAAAAAAAGATACTAAAACAAAATAATTATTGCAATCATGGCTATATTTACATTTCATGTATGTGCCATATTATACACGGAATTCATTTAAATAATTTAGCTGTAAATATACGGTTACCAAAATATATATTTTGAAGCTATAAAGCATAATTAATGGTATAAAAAAAGGAGTATGTCCATTTTTCAATCTCTGTTCCTATTGACTATATATGTATTTTTTTGTTTTAAAATAAAAACAATGTTTTTTTTTTTTTTTTTTTTTTTTTTTTGTAATAGTTTCTACTTATTACCTAAGCGTTAGTTTATCATTCATTTTTTGGATTATGTTCATTATTTTTATGCTTCTTAAAATTTTCTTATTTTAAAGAATTGTTTAATTTTTCAATGTATATAATTTTTAACTGCTAGATATGCCAAAAGCAGGATAAACGTTTGAAGTGCTAAAGTAAGGGAAGCAATAAAGCACTGAACCTGTTGATGTGAAAGAACATATATTCACACACACCCACGAACATGAACATGAACATGGACATATGCACATGTATATACATATGTGTATACGTATGTGTTTGTTTGTTTACGTGTATTTGGTCAGTTTCCAAGTTTTCACTCAAAAAATGAGGGTTTATATGTCTATTTCATTGTTTAAAAATCGTAGAGAAATTAGAAGTTCCGAAAATACTTTGCTTCTAATTAAAACATACACAAATTAATAAGTCTATACTAAATGGAGTTTGAAAAATAGCCGAACACGAGGATAAACAGTGTTAGTGATTATATGTACCTTTATAGTAGTAAAATTAATGGTGTAATAAAAAATTTGTTCTGTGTTAAAAACATCAAAATTTCATTCTTTAAGTGTGTAAACATATTTGTGTACAAATATTTATGTGAACAGTTGAATGAATTTTTTTTACCAATTTTCTTTATTGTGTACAGTGAAAAGACTTATTTCATTGAATTTTTTTTTCATACTTGTGAAAACGTAAAATATGGGAAAAGGTGTTTTTCCCACTTTTTACGTTTTCAGCCACAAATGCTGCATTATTTTATTTTTTTTTAAATGTAAATTTTACCTGCACAGGTAATACATTTCTACAATATCTAGCTATTTAAGTTTTTTTATACAATTTATGGTTATTTTGTTGCCTTTTTTTTTTTTTTTATTCATTTTTCTCTAATTATAGGTATTTGTTCTGCTCCTCTTTTTTTTTTATTCATTTTTCTCTAATTATAGGTATTTATGCTGCTCCTCTTTTTTTTTATTCATTTTTCTCTAATTATAGGTATTTATGCTGCTCCTCTTTTTTTTTATTCATTTTTCTCGAATTATAGGTATTTATGCTGCTCCCCTTTTTTTTTATTCATTTTGCTCCAATTATAGCTATTTAATTTAATTTAATTTGCTTTGTTCTTTTTACTCAAATAAAATTTGCCCAAATGTGACGTATACGTAATTACATAATTTAACACTAGGATATACATATTATAACAACAAAAGGAAAAGGGAAAATAAAAGGTAAAATGAACAAAGGAATAAACTTAAGAACTATTATTAGGTCTGTTCATGTATTTTTTTATTAGGCAAATATTTTCTAAATGCCGTTCTATTATTTTTTTTTTTACGTTCGAATGTACACTTAATTATTTGTACGTATTTAATTGCGTCCTTTTGGAATATTTTTATTAAAAGGGGTAGGGTGTTAATAATATATTGAAAAAGAATGTTCCCTTTTTTTTTTTTTTTTTTTTGTTTTCTCATGTGTTTAATTAATTTGTTATATACATGTAAGGGTAGTTCATCATTACAGTGTTGTTCATATTTTCTTTTTTTCCCCTTTTTTTTTCATTATCTTGTTTTCTTTTTTTCTTCAATTTTATTTCGTCCATTGTTGGTGGGATAATAAAAAAAAAAAAAGAAAATGAAATTCTTTTCTTATATTATTTACGCCTCCATATTATGCAACATTCTTACAGTGACAATAGTCATATATCACTCTTTTTTACTCTTATTAGACGAAAATTTTTTATATAATTTTAAATATAATGCTATATATAAAAAATCGATAGAATTTAATACACCAAATGTTTTCCTTCTTTTTAGCATAAAAAGGTATTTAACTCCTGCATTGAATAATAAAGCATTTTGCTCATTTTACGATAATTCACAAAGAAAAAAAAGAAGGTTTTATAAAAGCTCGTTTACAGCTTACCTTTATTCTCTCTTTTGTAAAAAAAAAAAAGCACATGTAATTTTAAAAAAATTCTTTGTTTGTATTTATAATTATTATAATATAATAGCAAACGGAATTCAACTTTTAACATGTCTCAAAAAAGACACAAAAAAAAAAATTGATGCTGCATATACTTCCTATTTTGCTCTCGCAAATGGAATAAAGAAGCACTCGTCTGATATAAGAGAAAAAGCAAAGCAATTCAATGAGAATATTGATAAAGAAGAAAAGAGATGGGATGCCACTAATAAAAGGGAAGTGTCAAAATGGGGAACAAACGAAAAGGAGCAATATTCTAAGCCGAACAGGAAAGGACACAATGATGAAAGGAACATCCTTTTCAGCTTCGAAAATAAAGATATACTGAACGGGAAGAATAAAACAAGGAGTGATGTATGTGGAAGTGGTAATCTTCAACAGAAGAGTTATAGTGGCTGTAGTACTCCCATTTTGAAGGATGACAAAAGAAATTATTACAATTTTGAAAGAAGTAGTTTATTAAATACAAAATATTACCTTACAAAAAAAATAAAAAATATTTTTAGAAAAACCAGTTTAAAGAGTCCAAATGAAGTTGACGTTATTTATATGCCTGATACCATAGTAAAAAAACGAGAGCTGGTAAACAATTTAAAATGCAAAAATTGCATAGTTAATGCAGAGAAATATTTGTATTCCTTAAAAATAAGAAGTGAACATATTGATGATGATGCTAGTAAACTTCTGTCAGAAGCGAAGTCAACCGATGTGCAAGTGTATTATGATTATGAGCATATGCTTCATGCGGGTAATGAACTTTATAAGGGAAAGGAAGAAAATGAGGGGAAAGAAGCAGAAAAAGGAAAAGTAGAAAAGGAAGCAGTAAAAGGAGAGGAAGAAGTAATCGCAGAAATAGAAGCGGCGGTAGTAGCAACAACAGCAGCCGAAACCGAAGCAGGAGGGACAAGCAAAAAAAAAGCACCATCGAACGTAGACTTCCGCCCCTTACACTGGTTCGTGGGCAAATACAAAATGATCGATTTTACAAAGCGTCTGTTCTTAACAAGCTCGGATAAGAGAAAAGAAAAAACAATGTACCTACAAATAGACAGGTACTATCCGAAGAAAATAAATTATTCCATAAAAGAAAAAATGGGGGAAGGTGCGTACGGGGAAATATGGTATGCTATAAACATAAATAAAGATTTTCCTTTTAAAGATGTAGTGTTAAAAAAAATACTAATAAATAAAGATGAACAGACGTCTGAATTAAATGCTATGAGAGAAGTATATTTTGGAGAAAAATTAAAAAATTATGATAACATAAGTCGTTTTATTGAATATTTTAAAGAATATGAAATTGATGAAAATAAGGAACAACATATGTATGTATGGTTAGCATTTGCAAATGAAGGGTATTCCTTATCAAAACATCTTTTCGATACCGATACGAATAACTCAGGAATGCTTACACCTAGTAAATTATGGTGGAGTATAAAAAAACAAAATATAGGAATGTTAGTGTTAAAAGATTTATTACGTCAAATATTAAACGGAATTAATATTGCACATAAAAAAGACATTACGCATAGAGATATTAAAATGGAAAATATATTTGTGTCCTCAAGCACACCATTCACTGTTCGAATTGGTGATTGGGGTAGTGCTATTGAATTTTCAAATGATAAATTTTTTTATACACCATCCGAGAATGAAGAAACAGAGGGTTATCAACCCCCGGAATCTTTATTTGGTCACATGAAAAATAATTTTATGCGTTTACCATATTATGACATGTGGGGTATTGGCATTGTATTTTTGCAATTTGTCTTAGGTACTAAAAATCCTTTAGAAGTCAAAAATAAAAGAATTGAAATGAAACTTAAAAATTTGTATTCAAAATATTCTACAAACATTTTAAAAGAAGCTATATTTTTGCAAAGCTTATCTGAATTATGCTTAACTCCATGGTCGAATTCATCGGACCATTTAATATTACTTCATAATAAGCCATCTTATTCGTCTATATATAATAATAATAGCATTATTAACAAATTGAAATATTACATTAATAATAACCTGATTAAAATAAAAAAGCATACCTCCAATATTATTTATAATATCATTTCGAATAAATATAATTCTTTAATATCTATACCTACTTCTCCTCTATGCTCAGACTGGAAATGTGTGCATAAGTATAAAGCACAATTTCCTTCGAACGAAAAATATTTCCCCGTTGACGTTGTATACGGAAACGTTACTAAACCGCTTAATAAACATGGAAAAGACTTTTTTTACAACAACAGTAACAACAGTAATGCTTGTAATGATGAACAATTCGAGAAAATTTTGATGGAAAGGGACCCATCGGGAGTTGGACTCCCAAATAAAAACGCGAGAAATTTGTTGAAGAGTTTACTAAACTTTGATTATTCTACTCGTATAACTGCTGAACAGGCTCTCAACCACGCATGGTTCACGGAAAATTAACTCTCCCTGGTAGGTAGTGGCAAGTGTTAATAAGTGATAACGAGCGAAAAGGAACGAGAAATGATGCAAAGGATGGAGCTATTTTTTTTTTTTAAAGTGAGAACACCATTGTAACAGTAACAGGGGTCCATGTTGTATGTATTGCCAGGAAGAGCAGTATGTTGTACCGTACTGAATTGTAATTTATTTGAATGTACTGTTCTTTTCTGTACTGTATTTTATTATTATATTTTTTTTTTTTTTTTTTTTTTTGTAATATCTTGTGTGTGCACCATATTTTTTTTCCTTTTTTTGGCTAGTCACCGATTTGGATTAAAATTGTCAAAGATAGTTTGCACACATAGAGGCAATTGAATTTTATGAATATGAACCAGACATATGTACGATACACTTAGGAATACATATGATATAATTATAGACTTATATCCATCGTTCTCTTCTCTCCCATTTTACATTTCTAATTATTAACAACTCCTTAACCGTACATTATTTAAAAATAAAATTTCTAGCTGTAGAAATAAAAATTGTACATTTATTCTGTGATATTGTTATCTCAAATGAAAAAAAAAAAAAAAAAAAAAAAAAAAAAAAAAACTTCATTTGGTAAACAAAAAATTATGACCATGTTAGACATTTCTAACTTCAGTTTGAGAATACATTTCTGTGTATCATACGCTCATAATCAGTCTTCATTTTAAATGTTTGACCTTGTGGTAAAAAAATTAAATTAGAACAGTATATTTATCATACCCATTTCTGTTCATTTTTCTAATTTGTTTTTGTGTTTTTAGTGTTTTTTGTTTTTTTCGTTTTTTTTGTTTTTTTTGTTTTCCTATTTTAAGAGGAAAATGTACGTACATTTACATACCATTTTGGCTAAGGGAAAAAAAAAAAAAAATGAAATAAAAATAAAGAGCAACAAAGATATCATAACTAAATGAGACAAGAAATGTAATCACATATGCAAGTTATATAAGAGCATATTTTAGCATATGTGTCTATGTAACAACTATTAATATCTGGACAAACGATCGTGCATATTCAACTCAATGGCTAATTTAGTAACACATTTGGCATTACAAATTGATGAGTAAATATCAAAAGACATAATAAATAAATGAGAAATCAGAAAAACGTCATACATAATAGTAGTACAATTTCTTGCACACAAATATATTCTATGTTATTCTTAATTTAAAAAAAAAAAAAAAAAAAAAAAAAAAAGAAAGAAAGCTTCAAATTTTGTCTTCTTAATCTTTTAGATTAATTATTACATATAACAACATTTGTTAATTTCATTTTTCTCTTTTTTAAAATGAAAAAATTTATTATCTTTTTCGCCTTGTCTTTTCTTAATATAATAAAACTCGGTGTTTCAGATGTTGTCTTAAATGATAAAAAAACTTTTGTTTTTTCGGGTGATTTAAATTTAAGCAGTAAATACTCCAAAGAGAATAAGTCATTAGAGGAAGAAAATGAAAACAACACAATTAACTTAGATATCATTATTAAGGATCGAGAAAAAATGAATGAGGCAGACCAGAATGTAAAAAGTAAAAATTCTATTTTTTTTTTAATTAAATTTTTGATTTTTTTATTAAAATGATTTCATTGAGAGAAGGTACATACATATACATTCTAGTGCCCCGGTGACGTATAAATACGTTTGTATATTTATGCGTGTGCTTGCCTATATATTAACGGGCATACACACTCACACATATATATATATATATATATATATATATATTATATATATATATATATATATATATATATATATGTGCGGCTCTTCGTAATTAAACTTCTTTTTCATGTACTTATGAATAAAACGCAAGAAATGACAATGCACCGTCTGAAAATAATTACTCACAAATAAGCCTAAAATAAATGTTTATATAAATAATATGTGTGCACCTGTGAAGAACAAAGACAATAGAGTGGTGAACAAACAAACGAATTTTCTTTCTTAAAATATTTAATCTGTTTTTCCACATAATTTAAATATAATACAGTGTAATATATTGTAATGTTATTACAGTTACATAGATTACTCATTATTCACAAATAGCTATTAAAATAAAATCATTTGTTGACTAATGTACTCTTGTCTTTCCACTTTCCAGATATTGTTAATGAGGCTACAAATGAAATCAAAAAGAAATATAACATAAACCAACTCCCATCATCTGGAAATAGTGAAGTAAGTGAGATGAATACAAATCAAATGATACGTCGTTTCTCTCTATGTTTTTGTCTCTATCTGCGCTTCCGTTTTGTTTTTCTTTTTAATTTAAAAGCAAATACACAAGTTATTGTTACTATAAGAATTACTCAGGAAGAAGAAGAAGAAGCAAAGGAAGAAAGCGCATTTCTTCTAGATGACTTGGAGGAAGCGGCTCAGAATTTCTCTTCTTCCGATGAGCAGGTTGTAAAAAAAAAAGAACTAAAAATGGTGCAGTAAAAAGGGGATACACACTATACCTTTAATGCAAACTCTGAAAACATTTTAAATATTTTCTTATGCTTTTTTTTATTTTTTAGAATGAAAATAGCTCCGAAAAAGAAACTGAATTAAAGAATGTAAAGAAGTACCAGGCGGAAGTTATCTATTCCATGAATAAGGACAACGTTTACAAAAATTTTGATTCCGATGAATTGGAAAAATTTGAACAGGTAGAAAGGAGAGTAAAACAAAAAAATAAAGAAGTGAAAAGGAAAAGGAGAAAAAAAAAAAATTATTTTTTTTCTTTATTTATTCGGTACATTTTCTGCTTATTTTGTGATCCTTTTATGCACCCGTTTTTTTAGACACTGAAGGACTCAGAAGACGTAAGACTCGTATTTCGTTTAGATTTAAAAAAAAAAAAAAAAAAGGAAGCACTTACCACTACAACCAACACTACCACTATTTTATTTTTATTTTTTTTCTTTTCCAATTTTTACCAAAAATTAGGTATGCGATCAGGATTATTCTTTGCCGTGCCCTCTGAACTTTTTCCGGACTAGCTCCGGTTGCGTCCCGCAAAATTCGTATGAAGGACCATGCAATAAAGTACGTAATACTACATAAGCGTGTGTCCACACACATATGTAAACGTTAATACAAACCCACACGCATGAGTATTTTTACATGTTGCATATGAACACCCTCAACAACAATGAGTATCTACCATGTAAAAACATTTTACGACTAAACAAAACCTAGGTACAAGATAAGCTAATGTTTCTATATGATAATCAAAAAGAGAGTTGGGCTGATATTTGTGGCGCTAATTGGCCATGTATACCTTTAGCTTGTCCTTATGGAACTGATTATGATTCTACTTGTCCAATTAACTGGATAGATATAGGAAAAGGTATTTGCAGGAGTATATATATAAATGAAAAATGCCGAAATGATATAGACTTTTCTAGTACGACTATTGTTGATAAGAAAAAATTCGAACAATTATGTGGCATAAGATGGAAATGTAAGTCTGTTAGTTATATAACAAATTTTGAATCAATCTGCCCCTTATATTGGACATACCTGTATGATTACAAGTGTAAATCCCCAGAAGATTATAAAGGACCTTGCCCAAATATTATTAATTTAAAAAAATATAACACTGAGGAAGGAAAGAAAAACGTAGAAATTGCTTGCTTAGTGAACTGGCCTTACAATGTCAAAGATAATGCGCGCCAAAGGGACTACAGCGTGGCCTGCCCAATGTAAGCAACCCCGACCGCACAATGAGAAAATTAAAGATAATTTGAATAAATAAACATTAAAATGAAATTAAAATGGATGATAAATGAATAGGAAAATTAAATAAAAAGGACGATAAATAAACCGAAAAATAAAATAAATATGAAGAAAGGAAATAATAATAAAATAAATAAATAAAAAAACAACAACCACGTATGAAAAAAATATGGATATTTCTTTTTTCTTTTTTCTTTTTTTTTAATTAATTTATGATGCCTTTCACCCTTTAGAGGCTGGTCGTTGATGGAAAATAATATGTGTAAAGCTCCTGAGAATTACAAGCTAACCTCCATATGCAATGACGAAGTTTCATTTGTTAACATGAACCTGCAGCAGAAGGAATCTTATTCAACCGCTTGTAATGTTGATTTTCCCTTTAAAGGTAATTCATGAGAGACAAAATAAAAATAAAATAGTAATGAGAAAAAATACGCAAAAATATAATGTCTTAAGCCTTTTCACACATTTTCCCCCCATTTAAATATGAACATTAAATAACATAAAAATATATGTACACGCACATCCCTTTACTCATGTACAGATAGGACCGAGTGTAAACGTAACTACTCATTTATGTGCCCTATGGGGTGGATACCTTCTAATAAGGAAGGGTATTGTAAAGCACCAATTGGATATAAAAACAAAATTTGTAAAAAACAATCTCAGTTTAAAAATATTTCAGATAGCCAAAAAAACTATTATTTAAAATTTTGTAACATTGATTGGCCATGTGAAGGCGAAATTCAGAACTCCGCGGTACTAAATTAGAGAATATATGTACACAAATATATATGTTCACATGGTTATACGTACACATGCATGTATGTGTATATACCTTCCATGTGAGCAAAATTGTTCGCTCCCTTTTTCGAAATTACACCTTTAAACCCTTTTCTATTATTTGCTTATTTTTCTTTTACTGTTTGTAACGTTTTTGCAGATATACACTAAACTTGCCGTGGATTACTTGACTGAAAATTCCATAAAACGGGACAGCGGTAAAACACTGAAGGATGGTTTTTGTTTGGCACCCACGAACATATATATATATATATATATATACATGTATGAACGTACATATATGTGTACGTTTACACATATACGAACTAATGTACATACGTACATATGTTCATTCACCTGTGTATCTTGTTACCTTGTTGCCACTTTTGCAGGCCCCATTGACTCCGAAACGGGAATAATTATTTAAAAATAATTCATGTATGTGCATTTATGTAATGAAAATAGCTAGCTGATGAATATTACGAAATAAAAAAGTGAAGGCATAAAAAAAAAAAATTTTCAGAATAATTTTTTTTTCCCTTGTATAATTATATACATACATGCGCACATACATATAAGCAACTTTTTCGGAACTAAAATGAGACTACATAAAATAGCTGATATGCTCTGCTTAAGACAAAAATATAGTGTTATACTTCATACCTGCGTGAACAATATAAAACTAAAACAGGTTTATATACATAGTCAAATTTCACACTACATTAACAAAAAGTTTTATATCATTTTGTTCCCATAGTTGTTGTCTTAATGTATATGCAAAATAGCACTATGAACACGGATCAGCTCTTTCAAATATGTAACGTCATTTTAATAATTATTCCCCCCTCATCAAATAAAAAAAAAAAGAAAAAAAAAAAAAAAAAAAAAAAAAAAAAAAAAAAAAAAAAAAAAAAAAAAAAAAAAAAAAAAAAAAAAAAAAAAGAAAAAAAAAAAAAGAAAAACATAACATAGCAACGTAAAATAACGTAACGTCCTGTGCTTGTTAATTGGACCAGCTCGCGCCATATTAAGCTTTAATTACTTATATTTTTTATTTTAACAAATTAGCGGTTGACATGTACATAACAGTTTCATTAGTTTTGCATTATTCTCTATCAATTTTAATTAGATTTACATATGTGTATATGCATGTGTCATTTGAAATATAGTCTTCTTTTTATAACTTTATTTTATCTGAAGGGGCATATTTAATTTTTCTAAACTTGAAACAAAAGTTACGAAATATTGCTCTTATATATATTTATATCTACTACGTATAGGATCCCAATGTACGTACATACATCAAATATACATACGTATATACATATATGCACATATACATATTAATAAATTAGCACAAATACTTAAAATAAACGTGCAAAAAAAATCGCTTAAAAAATAGTCATGAAATGGGAAAAAATAAAAAATAAAAAATGAATGAATGGATAATCCACAATGAATAAGGAGTAAACTAAATTGTAATAACTCCCCTAGTATAAAATATTTTTTTTGGTAAAACTTGACCAAATTTCATCCTTATTTTTATTCTTTATTTTGACGATTTAAATGAATATTCACAGGTACTTACATACAAACATGCGTAAATACATACGTACTGTGCATATATGACATACGCAAATATTAAACTAGAATATTTTTTTGCCTATTTTTTACCGTCTTTGTTGTACAACAAAATGTAATACATAATACATGTTCATATATGAAGGCAAAACAATAGTAACAAAATAAAAAATAAATAATTCTTTCAAAAAGGTACATAAGAGAAGTTATGTGTTAATTTAACATGTACTTGTTTATATTTTTAAAATCATTTTTTTGTTTTTACTTTTATTTTTCCTCATTTTTTAAAAGGGTTGGATATACGATTTTTTTTTTAAAAAAAATTTGCAATAAGTTTAGGTTGCATTGATACGAAGCAAAATAGGGAGGTAATATATATACATATATATATGTATATTACGAAATAGAAAAATGGTCATTTTTAAAGTTTTATGATGTTTTCATCTTTTTACTTTTTTTTTCTCCCATTTTACATTCATTTTTTTGCTGCTTTTTTCTTTATTTTCCATGAATTAAAAAAAAGGCCATACAGCCATTTGGACATATATCAATAATTTGTTTTATATTGGTTTATTGTGGTTAGTTTTTGAGGATTCAAATATATATATTTTTTTCATTCTCTTTTCCCTTTTTTTTTTTTCTTTTTTTTTTTTTTACCACAAACTGAACAATTTGCGCACACTATCATTATATCGACCAAATGGCACATCATTTATGTGTTGTAAATGATGAAGTGAGAAAATATATTCATTGATCATCGCTATTTTTATTTGGTACCTGTTTTATGTCCTTGAAAACATTTCTCTTGCAAATTAAAGGAAAACGTTCCCGCTTGTTTAAGTTGCTTACCAAGTTGAATGGGCAAGAAAGAAAGCTAGTGAGAACATATACACATATTCATATATGTACGCATGTGAATACATGTACATATATTACACATATCATGAATGGATAGCGCGCTGCTTACGTACTTATACATGATAACCATATAATGAGGGATCACTGTTACAGGGAAACATCCGATATGTGTACATTTTTTTTCTTTTTTTTTTTTGTAAAGTTAGTATGCTCAGAAGGGGAATATTTTAGAGGGGTATACGGATGTGCAAATCGTCTCTTTTAAACGAATGTATGTACATAGAAAAATTGTGTTAAAAAAAAAATAAAAATAATAATATATATATATATATATATATATATAATATAAAAAATATAATATAAAAAATTATAAATCATAAACGTGGCATAAAAAATAATGATACATTAACTGTGTAATATTAAAAAATGGGAACATAACAGTGGTGTAGCAAAAAAAAAATAAAAAATAAAAAAAATATACATATATATACGTATACATGTGTATGTCCGTATATGTGCATATATATACATCTAGATAGACAGTATAACAATAAAAAATGCAGTAAGGCCAAAAAAAAAAAAAAAAAAAAAAAAAAGAAATAACAATAACAATAACAATAACAATAACAATAACAATAACAAGAAGAGTAAAACTAGCAACAACAGAAACAGCAATAGAAGCAGTGAGAATTATCGCGCTAGCAATATAAGCGTGTAGAGCTGCAAGTTCAACTACTGTAGGGGCAAGTATAATGGACACATCGGGTGAAAGGGATTACGTCCTAGAAAGGAGTAACAAAATAGAAAGTATTGAAATAAATAAGAAAAAAAAATACAGCAATTTAGTATCGCTACTAAAGAAAGATAAAGATCATTTTAGTGATAATATGTTAATAGAACAAAAAGGACAGGACATTTTTAAAGAATTACCAACTATTATTGGGGAAGAATCTTTTTGTGAATTAAGAAAACGTACAAATTGTAGCAGCAATATGAAGGAAATACCGGATGATATGATGAGGATGACAATGATGTTGCACAATATGTACAACAAGACATCAAGTGAAGCAACAGAAGATTTAACCGAAAGTTCCAAATATTTAAAAACGTATAGTAGCAAGAAGAGAGTATACACACCTAGTAAATTTGAAAACCACAGCATTTTTAATGTGGAAAATTATCAAAATGACGAAAATGATGGAAGCATTAACAAAGCGTCAATGTACAGCACTCCAAAAAAGAGATATTATTCAAATAAAAGAAAAATGAATAATAAGGATGATGTTGATGTTGATGTTGATGATGATGATGATAATACTATAAATACAAGTGCAAATAAAATAAAACGGAGAAAAAGAAAAAAAAAAAAAAAAAAAATATATATGATGAATTGTTAATACATTCACATACACCTTTAAGAGAAGAAAGGAAATATAATTTAGAGGAACTATCTGATTATGAAAAAATAGAAACAGCAGATAAATGGGTAATGAATAAATCTCATGTGAATGAATTACCTGAACATATTAAAAGTGAATATGTGTCTTACTTATGTAGCCCCTTGAAAAGAAGCGAAAGATTAATAAAATCCAAAATAAACAAAATGCTGAACGCGAATGTGGAAAGTTTGAAGAAGGAAACGTTAGGTGAGATGAAAGAGGTGAGAAGTAACAGCGGTGGTAATGGTAATGGTAGTGGCAACAACAATATCGTTGGGAATAGTAATAGTGGCATTAGTGAAAGCAATAATGACAGGAAGAACAGTGGAAGTAGTGGTACTGAAGGTGGTGGCGAGGGGTACCAAATTATGGAGTGCGATTTCAAACCGGAAGAGGAAGAAAAATGCTGGGATGATTACTACACCCAAAGTAATGACAAGGTAAGACCATTCACTGGTATATCGACAGAATTAGCTGTCAATATAATTAGCGAATTGTTGAAGTCAAAAGTAAAAAAAATAAAAATTGAAAATAAAGAATTGTTTTCACCTATAACGGAAAATGATACAATAATGGAGATAGGACATGGTAATCATCCCTTAGCTGTTCAGATGTTTGAGAAATGGGGAACAGTTGGAAGATATGTAGGTGTAGAATTCAGTGGGTTAGCTAGTAAAGAAGCTTTAAAATGTGAAAAGTTAAAAAATTTATTTTTAAAAAGGAAAGTGGAATTTATAAAAGTATTAAGTATGAAATATTATAAAGAGGATAATACCTTAGATGGTATAGTAACACAGTCGAATATATCACCTCCAAATACGAAAACTGATTTTATCAAATCATATAGTTTTAAATATATATTTGCAAAGAGTACTTTAGATTATATTACGTGCCGAATGGATAATATTGGCAATAGTTGTGACTGGGAAGAAGATTTGCAAATTTCTCCATCAGTTGTTGAAATGTTTAACAGTTTATCCGATTCTTTGCAAAGCAGTGGATGTAAAAGTAGTAACAGTAATGGTAATAATAGTAATAGTAGTAATGGTAATAATTTTAATAGTTGTGGTAATAATAGTAATAGTAACAGTAATAGTAATAGCAGTAATAGCAATGGTAAAAATAATTCTTGTATAATATTTGTCGAACCAAGTAACTCGTCCAAATTTCGGGATCATGTACTAACAATTTTTAAAGTTATCTATACAGCAACTTTTAAATATAACAGCTCATCGAAATTCTTGAGATTATGTAAAATAACGAATAATATTAAAGCATGTGGTTATATGATAGAGAAAAGAAATGAAGTATATCAAAGTTTTGAACAAATCAGACATGAATTTTTAAAATTAATTTTAAAGTCATCCGCTACCAAAAATCTTGATGAGGTCGACTGGTATTTACCTACTACTGCTCCAAAAAAATGGCTAAGTAATTCACCGAACGATATTGAGTATTTGGTTAAGCTCGACAGGAGCAGGTTATGACCGTTGGGAATGGTCAGGGGTTAAGTTGGTCAGCATTATCAACAGATAATTCGACATTTTGGCGGTTCGGCCTTTTGGAAGTTTGACCTTTTGGTAGTTTGACCTTTTGGTAGTTCTACCTTTTGGTAGTTTAACCTTTTGGTAGTTCTACCTTTTGGCGGTTCGACCATTTCGCAGTTCGACCATTTCGCAAATCGACCATTTCGCAGATCGACCATTTCGCAGATCGACCATTTCGCAGATCGACCATTTCGCAGTTCTACCATTTCGTAGTTCGACCATTTCGCAGTTCGACAATTACAGGGAAAATTTGAAGGTATTTTTTTTCGTATGAACTGAATGCATCAGGATCTATACCAGATTTGCCTCTATCTTTTAACGATAAAAAAAGAAAAAATATATGTATACGCATTGCCAAATAAATATGAAAGGAAACCGTCTTTTTTTATTTTATTTTTTTTTTTTAAAACAAAACTTTTTGTATATTTTTGACCGAAACAATATTGTGCTATTATCTCATCGTTGTTGTAATTATTATAGCAAAACTTTGATTTCTCAAAGAATATATTTTAAATTTTATTTTCCCCCCTTCTCTTCATCGGACTCAAGCTGTTCTTGTTGGAAGTTCTCCTTTCCAGTTTGCTTTTCACTTTTTACACATCGTTAGTCTGTTAAGCTGCGGCATGGGCGTACATGCATGTGTATGTGTGCTCTTATGTTTTTGAATCAGCATGTCATTGGAAATATTCATGATGGCATGTGCATACACCTAATTTTATGTTCGTATGCATGTACTTTTTTTTTTTATTTTTTTTATTTCCCCCTTTTTGTTCACCCAAGTGCAGAGCAGTTTTAAGATATTTCAAAATGTATCCATTAAATGGTTAACCATATAAAATGGTAAATATTCATGCATATATATTGTTACACTGTTACGTTATTACATTGTTATGCTATTACACTGTTGCGCTGTTACACTGTTATAGTGTTATATAGTTATATTTGTTAACTAGCTAAATTGTTAATTTTTTTTTTTTTTTTTTTTTTTTTTTTTTTTTTTTTTTGTTGTTGTATATACTTTTAAGATAACAAACATGAGCAAATGGTTTATTCAAAATAAAAATTATCAAAATTGTGTTTTTCTTATCTTTTCTTTTCGTCTTGTTTCTTTTTCTTTTCTTTTTTTTTTTTTTTTTTTTGCGAACACGTATAACATTTATGTTTGTATAATATTAAACATACACACTTACAAAGGAAATGGAGGCGGATTTTCGTATCTCCCAAAAGTGATTAAAACAAAATAAATAATAACACAATAATATACAAAAAAGAACGAATGAGCTGCTCTTTTTTAAGTGTACTTATACATAGTTAGCCATCTCGAATAGTTTAAAAAAGGAAAATCCTCATGGCATTTTGGTTAAGTATACTACCATTATGTAATTTCACCTTTATGATGATAGGGCAGAGCGCAAGTGCGACTATATAAGTTATATCATTTTATTGTGTCGTATGTAATATATTGTTAGTGAAATTTACAAAATTCGAAAAGAGAGGGTGCTAAATAGGGTCTAGCAACAGTGCCACGATCATACGTACATATTTCATACTTACGTAATACATACAAATACACATATATCTTACGTAAGTGCATATATACTCCCACTTGTGTGAAGACTCAAAAGATTGTTATTACATACTAAAAATTAAGAATTTTCATAAGAACCATATGCTATAAATTTTTTTTTCTCTTTAAATGTGCTTTCTATTTATTGCAAATTGCCTTTTTTTTTTTTTTTTTTTTTGATTAGGTGGAGGTTAACTTATATTAAAACATTTTTTAAGATTCTCTGCATTTTTTCTGTACGTGTCAGGAACTTTTTTCTTTTTTTTTTTTTGATACTGCCATAATGCGTAATAGTAGCATACACTTTAACATGAAAAGCCGATCATGCGTACGTGTATATATGTATATAAATTTAAGTACACGTAGGTAAATACATACGTACATACGTGTTATAATGCAATTGTCCATCAAAATGAGAAAAGCGTCTTTCATTTAAAGGCATAATATTTATGTTTTCATTTTAACATTTGGCAAAAAATATACATGAAACAAAGTACGTACGTACATTATGAACATATGAGTAAATGCGTAGTAAATATGCAAATAAATGACTGGACAAATGTTCTTTTCTCTCATTTTTTTTTGCAAACGTGTGTGCATATTAGCAAAAATAATTCCGCGGTAGGGTTATTCACAACAAGGGGGCTAAAAAAAAAATAATCTGCACATGTAAGAATATTGCAACATTGAAATTATCTCAATATCGAAATATTGCAATTATTGCTGTTATTCCAATATCGTGAATGTGACAAATGTCAGAGAATACCTGGGAGAGTTGTAATGAGACAGAATGTATATTCTTTTTTTGAATTTTAGAAAAAAGTAGAATGTGTTTTAACTGCATAGTAAGGAAAATATATAGCACTGTTCTGATCTTTTTCTTATGTACAACTTTTTTTGAGTCTGCTTGTTACTGTTACACAATAGGTGGAAGGACTTACAGGTATAAAAATAAAGCAATTCTGCTTTGCACGATTAGGAATGTACGCGGGTATATATATACATATATATGTATGTATATGTATATGTATATGTATGTGCATATACATATGTATATTTATGTGTACGTGTGTATGTGTCCCGACTCTGGTAGAGCTACCTAGTCTTAGCATATTTCCTAAACGATTTACACACATGCGAAAATTCTTAATCCCTGCAGATTAACCCCCATTAAGATAAACACAAGACAGAAGGATGTTATCAATTTTATTAAAAATGATTCATGTGGAGTAATAAAGAGTAAAAGTATAAAAAAAAAAAAAAAGGGAAATGATTTTTCTATTAATTCAATAAATATACCAAATTCTTCGGAGTTTCACATTCCTCAAGAGTATCTAGATTATAACATCCCAGAGGAACCAATGTAAGCATATATGAAATGAGAAGTATAGCTAGCCAAATATTTATTTTTTTGTTTTTTTTATATTTTTTCCTTTCTCCACTTATCGTTGGGGAGAAATTAGCAAGCATAAGAATAGACATATATATCTATCTATGATTGTTTTATGTTCATTCCACTGTATTTTTCCTTTTTTTGCTGTATCATTTGCACGTGTGCAATTTTGTTAGTATCACAAAAATGAAATATATATGTATATATAAACATGTATATATAAACATGTATATGTATGGGTGTACGTGTATGTTTATGTGTATGTGTATATGTATGTATATGTATATGTATATGCGTATGTATAAGTTTATGTACACACATGGGCGTGGCTTGTTTGCTCCCCCCCCCTTCTCCCCAATCTCTTTTGAAGATACCCGTATATATCTGTGCCGGACAACTTATACACAAAGCAGAAAAATGAGAGTGAGAGGAAAGAGAACGACAAAGGGAAGCTAGTACAGTGGAACGGACAAAATGACCAAATGGGAAATATGTCCATTGATGAATGCAAAAAAAAAAGCAATAATGAAATAGTGAAAATTTATGGGGAATTACCTGAACCGACTTTAGAGGATTATATTGAAGATACAGAATATGAAAAGTATATCCATCCTTGTTTAATTAAAAAGATTGAAAAAGGAAGTGAATATTATATACATCATTCTATGATGAAACATATTGATGAACATGATGAACTTGCTACTGTAGACTGTTTTGATGTAAATGATTTAGAACACGATCTCACTGAGTACGATTCTGCTTTTAGTGGAATAGGGCCATGGCCATCCATAAATGAATTAAGAATGAATGAAAATAACTATGAATTTGATAAAACTGATCTTGAAATTGAATATAACATAACGTATAATAAGACAGGATATAGAGAATTTAAACAAAACGAACTTAAAAAAAGAATGAAAGAAAATGAAAAAAGTACTAGTAATGATAAAAATAAGGGAGAACAAAAGAGAACAGAGGTAAATATAAATATATATTCTGACATCGGAAGGGAAAAAATTAACAATGATAAATTAAGTGGGCTTGCTTCTCCTCATAGTGAGGATGAAGTACCTCCTGGTAATTCAGAATATACTTCAAATAGTATAACCAATGTAACGGTGAGTGATGTAAGAAAACTGTATTACAAAAAAGTTATTAAAAGTATTAGAGAAGCGAAAGAAGAAATAATAAAATGGGATGAGAGAAAAAAATGTTCAAGAAGCAGATGGAATTTGACAAAAGAAGAATTGAACTTACTTCCTGAACAAGTCAGAAAATTGTATTTTTATAAACACAAGCAGTATGAGGAGGAGAAGAGGGATATGATAAGAAAGATGAGTGAGGTATCAGTATCGCAAGATACACTGCGTAATGTGGACCAAGTGCCGTATGGTATCAGGACTGCTGGCTGTAATAGTGGTAGAGATCCTGTGGCGGATGGTATTGCAATGAACGATGAAGCATTAACAATGAATTTAGAGAGTAAGGGAACAAACGAAGATGATGCCTTTCAAAATAATTTTCAGAACTTCAGGTTATTAGAAGACAACATTTTATATACAAAACCGAAGTCTCCTATTGACAATATTTTATATGAGTGGGATGACTCACTTCAATGTACATGGAGGAAAAGAGCTGAAGAAGTTATTAGAGATGTTATAATGTATGACTATCCATATAAGGAATTAAGAAGACCATCAAATTTAGATTTGTATGATGTTACATGGTATGCTGGTAAAGTAGAAGTATTTGTAACCATAGAAGAAGGAAAAAATTATAATATTTCATTATTCGACTTAAAACAATTAGTTAAAAAAATTGCAGAAAGATTGAAAGAATTAGAAATTGATGAAGAAATTGTTATTCTTCCCTTTTTTGAGTTAATTGTTTCATCCTTACCAAGTAAAAATATACTAGTATGTAGAAAAGACTGGAATAGAAACATAGGTAAAGATGTTGTCGTGTTTTTTAAAGATAATATATTTGAACCACTGGAAGGTATTTTGCTAGGATCGCCTAGTGTATTTCACGTTATTATTAATGTGAATGATGAAAAAATTGAAAATGTTATGGCTCACCTTATTGACAAAATTGTCCTAAAAAATACGAAAGATGAGCTAAGGGATCATATCGTTCTGAAAGCAGGTATTGGTCAGGAGGGGGGCTCGTCCGAGGACAAAGGGAGTGCACTAAGTGCAACGGAAGGTTCATTAGTAAACGGAGAAGAGGAGGAAGAGGAAGGAAAGCAGGGTGACGAAACGAAAAAGAAGCAGAGGGAAAAGGAGAACTATATGCACAGGAATGTAAAAAAGGATATAACAAAAATGAGGGATCAGAGAAGTGAAAGAAGCACAAAATTTGCTAAACAGGACTATGATGAAGACGATGACGATAACGAAGACAAGATAAGGGGAATTCAGTTCGATGACCTGAAAAAACTGAAGGATATCAACAAATCCTATAAGGAAAAAAATATTGATATTATTAAAAATATTAACAAGATAGACGATGAAAATAATAGCAGCATGATCAACTCTCCTTTCGATGAAGATGAGGAGGAAGAAGATGAATATGAGGAGGATGAAGAATATGACAATGAAATAGAATCGGACAATGGAGAATATGATGACTACATGCCGGACGAATGAGCTATTTCGAATTGGAAAAAAAGGAGTACCCCGTGTACTAATTTTTATCATACCCAAGGAGTGTTAACTTGGGCGTGTGGGTAAGTTGGTTATGTATATATTTACATTATAACATCTTCAACTTGCTGCATAATTGACCGCGTGTTATAACTGGTTTATCATTGTCGTAAAGTGCCATTGTAGACACGTTCACCTCTTGCGTTTTTTCCTGCACCGCACTCTTTTTATCACATTTTTTCAGTTTTTATCACTTTTTATTACTTTTTATCACTTTTTATTACTTTTTATCACTTTTTATTACTTTTCATTACTTTTTATCACCTTTTATTACTTTTTATCACATTTTTTCACTTTTCAAATATTTTCACTTTTCACTTTTTTTCACTTTTTTAAAAAATTTTATGTCGTAATAACAAAGAAAAAAAAAATAAATAAATAAAAATATATATATATATATATATATATATATATATGTATGTATATAAAGATATAGATATATATGTATATAAAGATATAGATATAGATAGATATAAATTAAAGTGATACAATAAAATGCAAAATAAGATGACTACATAAAACCGGCTGAACAAAACAAAATAACAAGGCAACAATACATTTCATGCGCAAAACCAAATTAACTGCAAGAGTTTCACACAAATATATAATGAGTAAAAATATACACGCTTTGTAAGTTTTACTGACTTCAAAATTTTGACCTTATGCAAAAAAAATAAAAAAAAATGTTACACATATATATGTGGTAATTTATTTACAGATAGTGGGAAAAGCTATTACGCAAAAGTGTTTTCAGAAGGATAACCCTTAATACAATATTTCCATTTTGTTAACGCGTTCTGCTATTTTTTGCTGCTATAATTTTTTCCTTTTTATGCACGCTTGCTTACGTTACTGCTTCATCTGGGGGGTGTAAATGAAAGCCGGTTTGACATTCTTCAGAACTGTGTCTAATGTGTGAAGAAACATGGACGCATTCTTGTCCTGAGTAAAGGTCTTCAAATGTTTAAAATACTCAGTTTGTAAAAAAGAAAAGTATTTAATATGATGAAAATAATATGCAAAGAATTGATTATAATAAGTGTTAATACTGTTTTTCGATATTACTTCATTTGTGAAATTATATGTTAGCAAATTTCGTAAAAAGACTAACTGCTCAAATGAATTTAAATTAAATATTTCAAAATTTTTATAAACTAATATGTAGTATATATTATTATAATAAATCATATCTTCATATTCCCAATGATCTATATATATATTCATTATTTTTTTATTTTCTATTAATGAGATTAATTCATTCCTTTTATCAAAAATGTGTCTTATTTCATCTTTAATAATTTTCCAGATTTTATTTTTTTCAATTACCTCATTTTTTATTATATGACTAATATTTATTTCTGGGATAATATTTAAATCATTTTTTAATAAATATATATTATTTTCACTTAATGACAATGCATCATTTTTTATCCTACTCACCGCTTCACCTTCATCAAAAAAACACAAAGTCGTTACACTGTTTGATATGGTATCCGGACTTTCCTCCTCCTTCATATGTAACATGTCCGAGTACATGAAGGCGTCTAACGAGTACTCACAATGGGCGATGCATCGAACGCCGCTATATTTGCTATCACTATTGGTCGTTCTAATAGCAGTGGTATTAGTATCCGTAGAACTCGTAATAGTCGTGCCTGTGGCAACCCTTCTGGATGATGCTCCCTTGCAGTCCATACCTCGACCCGCTCGCACATTTTCCTCAACATCCACCACGTAATGGGGATACACGGAAAACGAGAAAATTTTCGAAAGGATGGTGTAAATAGATAAAGGGAGTGCAGAAACGCACAACCATTTGGTTTCGTTTATTTTTTCATTTCTGTGATAATAATTTTTTATTAAAGTGTTCATTTCGTTTTGCAATTCTAAAACAATTTCACTATATGTGGTTACATTATAAAAAACGAATATAACATTTTTATATATTTTTTTATATTCGTTTAAATTATATAAGGACAAAATAGGGGAAACGTAAATTGAAACTTTGGAAGAGTCCTTTGCCGTTGAATTTATTAATATTATATCATTTGGGATTTTTACATTTTCGTATATATAATTTTTTGAGTATAATTTTTCCATCTCTTCCATTTTTTCCTCCTCCTCCTCCTCCTCTTTTTTATATAACCAATTTTTTTTTTTTTCACATGACCAGTTGTGCGTATTTCTGAACCGTTCATACAAATTTTGAAAAAGGTTAACAATTTCTGATTTACAGCTATTTGCGCAAATGATAAAAAAATTTTCATCTTTTTTAATTAAGTTAACTAACAAATTTTCATAAATAATTGAGTTTAGCACACTTTGTTTCCCTTGATTTTTACCTCCTATTACACACACTTTTTGTCCATAATTTATTTTATTGAAAATATCGTTAAGGAAAAGGCTACTATATAATTGTTTTTTTATGGCTCTTTTGCTGTATATTTCTTTGCTGTTTTGACTAAACAAATTTATATTTATATTAGAATTTAATTCTAAGTTTAAATATGAGTTTACGCTTTTATTTTTTTTAAAAAAAATATAATTTAAATACTCCAACGGGGAAAATACATTTTTTTTTTCTTCTACATTAGCCGACATTTGTTCACTCGTCTTTTTTTTTCCATTCTTTTGATCCTTATTTTTCAATTTTTTTTCCTCACTCATTTCAAAACTCTTTTCATTTATTTTACCAAATACAATGCTGTTTCTATTTATTTGTAAAACTATGCCATACGAATGAGCGTCTAACTTAATAATATCTCCTATTTTTTTGCACTCACTTCTTTCCTCATCCACTATTATTAGTAGCTCTTCATTCTTACACCCATTGTTAGTTACCTTCAAAATTGGATATTCTTTGAATATATTTTTTAATTCTTCATCAAACAGATTTGCCTTCCTACTTTTTTTAAAATTGTTCTTTTCGATGCATGTTGTAATATGCCTCTTTTTATTATCATAGTGGCAGTACTTTAAATTGCTCTTACTCACTGCTGTTAAATTAAGATAGTTTTTTTTTAAAATATACAAGTAAGGATGAAATAAATTAATTTTCTTTGAAAAAGGTGCCATTCTCACTAATTTACAAGTGATAAGCATTTTTATAAAGAATTACAACATGATGCATAAGAGTTACGTAGATATATTTCGTATATTTCTATCAAAAAAAATAGAGAAAAAATTTGTAAATTATATACATGATATATGGAACACGAGGAATAAAAAAAAGATGAAAAAAAAAAAAAAAAAAAGAAGAAGAGTACAATTTTATTGTATACTCCAATTTTGTAAAATATGTTATAATATACCATCGAGCAGGGGAAAAAAAAAAAAAAATACTAGATCCTTAACATGCTTAAAATTAAGCACAAATACATGCACTTGAAAATATAAACCGGTCCAATACTACATTATATTCTCTTTATTGTGCAACTATATCATACATTTTCTTGACCACACCATGATGTCGTCATCTACACGCTGTTGTTTCGCCATTTTTTCTCTTAACCAGTTCATTGTTTCATTTTGTTTCTACCATATAAAAACCTAATTGAAAAATGAAAAGAGTAAATAAAATTCGATATACACAAAAAAATGTTCAAGGTTACGTCAATATGCTTAAGAAAAATTAAGGAAATTCTCTCTTTATACATGCAAGTCAGAAAAAGGGGCAAAAACATTTTTTTTCTTTTTTTTTTTTCTTTTTTTTTTTTTTCTTATGCCTTTATATATGATGCTCACATTTTGATGCAAGCCACTGTGAGTTTTTTTCTAATTTTACTGAATTTAACAATTTAGCGTAAAAAAGAGGAAATGGAATGAACGGAAAAAATGCACAAAGCGTATCCCTCTTGTGTGTAGCAGAATTAAAAGAGCAGGAGGACCACAAATAGGGAAAACTACTGTCGTGATGAGTCCTCTTCATCAGATGGGATAATCTCTTTCATTTTGTTTCTAGACTTTTCCATCCTTTGTTATAATAATTGAAAATAGAATAAAAAAAAAAAAAGAAAGAAAATGAAAAAAAGAGAGAAAAAAAAGAGAAATAAAAAGAGAGAAAAAAAAGAGAAATAAAAAGAGAAAAAAAAAAGAGAAAAAAAAAAGAGAAAAAAAAAGACATCCACATTTTCATCTACTTTATTTTTTATTCATTATGTTATTTTATTTTTTTTTTTCTTATTGTTTCCTTATATAACGATTCGAGGAAAAGAGGAAAGAGAAGCTGAGCAGTGCAATATTCAATATCATTATTAACCTAACCTCATGATAACGATGTGTGATAGACTATGTATATATACACATATACATATGTACGTATGATGAACCGCTCTAGCGTTTGTTTATATCATTTATTGCTTGTAATCATACTATTTTTATCTTTGCTAAAATAAAAGCAGTTTCTTCTATATGAATGTTTTAGTTTTTATCTTTTCCATTTTGCATTGTCTTTAAAAGAGCAAAATATCGTATTGCCTTCATGAAAACGAAGAATAGTCAATCGTTGTTAAGAGAAGAAAGCTATTTATAAAATAAAAGAAATCTAGGAGTACTCAATATTTTGCATATTTTGAAAGAGGTGTTTACAGGGAAAAAAAGAAAAATATACCATACGATACGGTACTATACCATACCACACCATACCATAAGAAATTATGCGGTATACTATATGGTACGGTAAGATAATATATGAAGCGTATAACAATACTATTTTAATAGTAAACACACAAAGAATATGCAATTAGGATAAGGGATTTCTTAAAATGAGTTATGGGATTAGCAAACTAACATCAGTTGAGAGTGAGTACTTACAAAAGAGCGGAAAGAAAAGAAGACAGAAAACCTTAACAGATAAGGAAATTTCTTATGATTATCAAGTAAATGATACAAGAATTATAGATCAAGTAAATATATCAATTGGAGTTAACGATGCTGTAGAGAAGACATATAATAACCTTAGAGAAGAGGAGCAGAGAGAACAGTACAGGGTTGTGAAAGATTCTAATGTTGTAGAAGATTCTAATGGTATAGAAGATTCTAAAAGTGTAGAAGATTCAAAAAGTGTAGAAGATGCTAATTGTGTAAAATATTCTAATTATGTAAAAAATTCTAGTTGTACAAACGATTCTAATTGTGAAGAAGGCATAAAAGAGGAAAACTCGGAAGAGGACTACGACACATTAGAAGTTATTAGACAACTGAGTTCTATCCAAATAGAATCAGATGATGAAAATTGTAATAAGGATAAAATAGCTCATAATAAGAAAGAAAATATTAATTCCAAAAAAGAGAAAAAAGAAAAAAAAAAAAAGAAAAAAAGAAAAAAAAAGAGAGGAAAAAATAATTTGTCTCTTATTTATGACACTTCCGATGTAGAATGTGTTGAAGATGCAGTCGTATATGATGAATCGAGTAAAATATACCATTTTCATTTAATTTTAATTTATTTTATTTTATTATATTTATTTTTTTTTTTTTTCATTTATTTGGTTAGTATTTATGATATGTATATTGCTACTACTGTACGTACTTCGACACTGCTTTTTTGCTTCACCTTTAGGGGGAAGGGGGGGAGAAAAATGAATTTGTTAGTTGTGTTGTGGAGTACTCTTTTCATTTATGAAAAGAAAAAATGAGAAAAAGGATTATTTATTTTTTTTTACCATTCATAACATATATGCCATTCATACCATTTCACATCTTTCCCTTTGCATATGTTTCACGCCCCCTTTTCAAAAGAGGACACGGAATTTCCTGACCTGCAAGAATTATTTTCAGAGTATAATGAGAAATATTTTTTTAGCAAATTAAAATCAGTACAAGTGAAATGGAGCAATAAAATGAAGTTGTGCGCAGGGATATGTATATTTAAGGTATGCTACACACCCGGTTACTTGTGCATATACCCATACATTCACTTATACACATTTTACGCTCAAGTCGAATAAATGCTACCATTATTTAATTGCATTTCTGCTTCCACACAAATACTTATGTCCAATGGGTTTAATGACCTTTACTTTTATTTTATAGAAATCGGGTTACTGCTGCATTCGGTTATCACTTCCCCTTCTGAAGCTAAGAAAAATAAAGGAATACAGAGTATATACTAATTTTCACCTTACAAACCTTTTTTTTTTTCCCCTTTTACTTGTGCTATATTATGCTAATATATATATATGTATATATATATATATATATATATATATATATAATATATATATATATATACATATATATTATTTTATAGGAGACGTTACTTCATGAAATGATTCATGCGTTTTTATTTTTAACAAGACATAACTCTAGACACGATGGACATGGACCTGTAATAGTGATACATATATATTTATCTGCTTATTTATTTGTGCATATATTTATTTATTCGTATATTTATTTATGCGTATATTTATTTATGCGTATATTTATTTATGCGTATATTTACTTATGCATATATTTATTTATGAATTTATATATTTATTACCTTTATTTTTATTTTATTATTTTTTTTTTTTTTTTGTGTGTGTGGATCAAAAATTTCGCATTTTCGTTTACATTAACAATCGAAATATGCTACTACCCATTTTGTATTACGCTTAAAAAAAGGAATTTAAAAAGCACATGTACAGAATAAATAAAGCAACAGGACTATGTATTACGATTTATCATAGTTTTCATAACGAAGTCAACTTCTATAGAAATCATGTCTGGAGGTGCACGGTAAAAACAGCGGAAAAATGCACAAAAAATATACATAAAAAAAGAGAAGAAAAAAACATATAATATATAGACAAAAATGGACCAATAAACAAAATAGTAAAAGTATGATAAACAAATTATGTATTCTTAAAATTTTTTCTTTCTTTTCTTTCTTTTCTTTCTTTTCTTTTTTTTCTTTTTTGCAAAAAGGGGGTTTGCCGAACTTACCCTCCTCATTTTGGGTATGTCAAGAGATCCATGAACAGGCCCCCGGGACCAAAGGAAAAATGGTGTAAGTTAAGGCATAGGCATAAAAAAAAAAAAAAAAAAATGAAGTTGAAGCAATGGAGATGTGGTAATAGAGAGGTGGCAATATAAACGAAACAAAACAGGAAAAAAAAAAAAAAAAAAAAAAAAAAAAGTTTCATATGTTGACCTCCTCCTCACACCCAACACACACACAATTGTGCAACGAAGAAGCCATTTAGAAAACCTTAAAATGGAAATTTTAAAAATACAAACAAAATTCTTAACATGTTCAGGGAGAAGACACTCATCGTACTGTTGTGGCAATTTCGTCAAAATTAATGAAATCGAGGATGTTAAAAATAAGGAGTTAGGAGATCAGCAAAAGGGAATTCAAGTCGTTGTTCCATTCGATAATAAATTAGATAAAATAAAGGAGAAAAAAAAAAAAAAAATGGTAATACAAGCTGTAAACGTGTGTTTGTATATGTACGTATGTGCATACATATATACATCTATATATGCATAATACATACCAACATAGACACACACCTCTTGTACTCATGCACTCACACTACTTTTACTCCACTTAAATTTCAATATGACTGCTGTACTCCCTCAACCTCTACTACTCATACGAAAGAATTCTTTGAAAAAAGAGATGACAATATGGATAAGGAAGCAGTTAACGATGCCATAATTATATTAGACTCAAAAGAAAGTTTTTCAGAAAAAAGATTAGATGAAGATAATTTAGACATAATTAACATCATTAAAAACTTATTTAACGATAACCAAGATAAAATATTATCATTCCCTGATATTTCTATTGATTACCATAAAGCATTTGAAAGCAAAAAATATTTTGAAATAGACTAAGCTTAGTACAGCACGAGGTAACAATATATTACATTTCGATCTGCTTTTTTTTTTAGGCAATTTGTCAGTTCATCCTGCCTATACCCCAGTAATACTTTTTTTTTTTTTTTTTTTTTTTCTTTTTTTTTTTTAAAAAAAAAGTATTATATTTTTAAATGTACATTTTTCTCACCTAATACATTCTTATCAATTTCGTTTTATGCTTACCCGAAACGTTCCAACGTTTATGCATGTACTTATGGCCACTTACATACGTATTTATATAAATGTATACAGTACGTATTCGTGAATTTTGTTTTTCCCTGCGCGTGCAGATTTTACTGCATAGAACTGTAGCAATTTACGCGGAAGGAAAGGGGAAAAAAATAAAATAAAACATAATATTAGTAAAACATAGTATAGTATAATATAATACAATATGATAAAATATAATAGAGTTAAACATAATAACAAATTGCCAAACGGAATATTTCCGAATTTATTTTCCGCCCAACAGACGTAAATTTCAACATAACTGCGAATCATGTTGATGAATAATATGCAAAAAAAAAAAAAAAAAATCTGCAATTTTCATTTTGCATATTTAACGAAGTGTACTTATTAATAATATACACTATGAATCTAACCTCTCAGTAATTTTACGCCTTCAAAATTGTCGTTCTTTTTTCCTCTTTTTCATCCATAACTGTGTTCTTTAGTTAAGTCAGATAAAATGAAAGGAAGAAATTAGGAAAGAAAAAAGTAAATAAATGAATAATAATAAAAAAAAAAAAAAAAAAAAAAAAAGGAGGTATATATAATATACAAATTTAAATAATTCAACTATTACGAAGCACAAATCTGAATCATTCCGCTCCATCCACCAAATGCATTCTCGCATGTAAATTTTCCCATTTCGGAGCAAATTTTACTTTATTCATTTCTACGCTTCTTTATTTCACATCTTTCAATTAAAAATACTGCCTTTTCCTTCAAATGGTAGAGACTGTATCACACCAATGTACCAATGTTTTATGGCTAAAAATATGCGACATTATTTCCAAACTTTCCTGTCAACAAGGGGCCTACCTGCAATTGTCTCTTTGGAACACCAGTACTCCTCAACGATTTTCTTATCATCATTATTACTTATATCCAGTTTTTTAAAAATATGATATTCAAAAGATGGATGATCTTTCATTTCAAAAGGTATTTCTGTACCCCTGAATAACCATACACCTTCAATGTCGTAATTTTTATTTTCCCCTAACACTGATATAACAGCAAACGAATATTTTGAGAAATTATTTTCTAGTCTTTGTAAAAACCCTCCTGCCATATTACATGCAACAAAGGATATTTGACATTCATCCTCTAATTTATCATATTTCATATAATATAAACAAAAACCTTTATCATCATATGCTTTCCAAAAATATGGCATAGCATTATTAAGTAAATCTTTTTCATTACTAAATTTATATTTCCAGTCATCAAGAGAAAATGTGGAAGCAGGTAACAAATCTAAAGGATTTGTTTTTTTTTGCTTTTTTTCAGTAAGTTCATCACTTAGTAAATCACCTGCATTGTTGGTGTTATCATCATTATCACTATTATCTCCTTCCCCTTTTTTCTTTTTCTTTTTTTCATTTGTCCCTTTATCCATTCCTTTGGTACCTTTTTCTTGGGCTCCTTTTTTACCACCTTGTGGGCATGCAAACAAATATTTAAATTGTTTTTGATTAAATATAGTATCATATAGCCTATACAAATTTGTATATTTCTTAACTAAACTTTCTTCTAATTTTCCTGATTTTATAGCAAAACTAATAATAACACAAATAAAAATATCAGCAAGTGTTATGTTATTACCTACCATATATTGATTTAATAATAAATGATTATTAACACAGGTAAACGTATCTTTAATATGCTTTAACGATTTTTCATTCGATTTATTACTAATATAACAACATACTGGTATTTCTAATTCATATGTATTAAAATCTACCCACATATTTACTTCTGCTTCTTCAAATACTCCTTTTCCTAATAAATTTTGTTCTCTCCTCAAACTGCACAAATATTTACTTATAGCATTACTTTCAAATAAGCTCCCACTTGGTGTTACTAACACTGGTAACCTACCCAATGGGGAATATTTCAAAAATTCTTCACTCTTATTATCTTTTCCTATTTCGAACTGAGGTATATTCAACTTTATATTACAAAAGGAAGCTACAGCTTGCACTTTCATTGATCGTATATCATTTTTTGGACCCAGTAATTTCTGCAAGGAAAAAAAAAAAAAAAGAGAGGGAAAAAAGAAATCATAAGGAAACAACATGCAAGTACATGTGTATGCAAATGGGCATCACAAAAGCAAAAAGCAGAGTGTATGTGTAAAAGTGCGTGTCTGTGTGTGTCTCATCATTTTTTTAATTTATCATAAGCATGAGTAACTCTTTCTATGTGGCACTTTATACACACTACAAAATAATGCATCTTTTTTTTTTTTTTTTTAATTTATTTTATTTTATTGTTTTTTATTTCCCCTTTATCCTTTTTCCCTTTCCCTTTTTCTTTCAATATGATATCTTCCCTTGCGGGAAAGATACATATGCACAATTACCCAAACGCACCTCCGAATGTGAAGCACCGTAATATGCATACAATAACGTTTGTACATATGCTTACACATGAACATGCATCAACACAGATGCACAACTTCGATGTAGCTAATAGCATTCATTTCTTATGATAACATTCTTTTCCTGCTGTGCATATTGTATAAATATGGTAAATCATAAAAACAGCCGTTAAATTTATGCACACCCTAATTTATACAAATGCCTACAATAATACATTTACTGTGCATAGTGCACATAGATTAGGTACTGTGCTTTTGCCTTTATGCCTTTTATGAGTATCACATACTCTGCTTATATTTTTCGTTGCTTCATTTTTTTGTTCATACGAAATGCATATCACGCGCATTATGTCATTATACGTACTACTGCATCATACATACGACTACACTATGCATGCTACTGCATTATACATACAACTACACTGTACATACGACTACACTATGCATGCTACTGCATTATACATACAACTACACTGTACATACGACTACACTATGCATGCTACTGCATTATACATACAACTACACTGTACATACGACTACACTATGCATGCTACTGCATTATACATACAACTACACTGTACATACTACTACACTACGCAAACTATATGCATAGAGATTTTCTCTTTTTGCAATTTTTATTCTTACAAAATCCATTTTCCTTAAATATGTTTAAACGAATAATTTTACAGTTCTCGAAAATAATACAAAAATAAAAAAAACAATTACGTAAATTTCAAATAGTCGATTGGGGGCTTCAACGCTTTAATTTTTAAGAACTATTACTACTAATTTTAAGTACATATAATTATGCATAAACATAAATTTATATTTGCGCAATTACATTTATCTTTGATTAAATACATTTAAAAGCACTTAATTACATTAATAATTTATTAAATTCATTTATATTTGCATAAATATGCAACGAAATGATGAAATAAAATTATGATGAAAAAAAAAAAATAAAATAAAATAAAATAAGGTGAAATCATATCATTTATTTAAAAAACAGATTAGTAAATATATCATTGCCAACTCTTCACATACGTAAAAAAGAAAAAAATAATATAATTCTTTAAAAAACTTACACAATACTGAACAATGCGCAAAAACGAACATAAACACAGATAATTATATATGCATAATATTTATATACATATATATATATATATATGAAAATTCAGGGTCTCTGGTTTAATTTATTTTTTGTGTATTGCTTTTTTTTTTTTTTTTTTTTGTTGCTTTCTCCAGTTAATATTACGATAAAAATGATCTTAAACAAAAAAGTATATATACATAATATATATATATACGTATGTATATATATTTTTTTTTAATCTAAATTTATGTACGTGTACATATATATGCAGATAAATGTACAAACGTACGTATATAATATTTATACCTTTATAAACATCTTTATATTAGCATGATTAAAGATTGACTGTAAACGGATGATATAAAGAAAATATTAAAATTATTCTTAAAGGAACACCTGTTTGGCAAATTAAAATTTCTAAACAAAATATAAAGTGAAAACCTTTATAAATTAAATTTACGAGAGCTATATTTTTATTAATTGGAAGAGTATTCATTCAGGCGTTAAATTAAATATAAAAAGAAAAAAAAACTGTCCATATATATGTATATAAATACATACATACTTATGTATATTTATTACTACTCTATTGGTCTTTAAATATAGAAGGTTTTGTTTTCCCTGCTTTATTAATCTATTTATTAACTTAATTATTTATTAATTTGTTTATTTTTTTTTTTCTTTTTATCAGGATAAAATTATTTTTTTTCCTGACATGTTCATATTTTTTCTTTATAATATAATGTTTATAAAAGTTACGTTACACTTGTATGAAAAATTGTGTTGCTTCACTTATTCGTAACAGAGGATGGGTATATACATATATATATAAATGTATATATATGTGTATATACTAATAAAGGCATTGTTATTATGTACGTAAAATGAAATTTCGTACATTTTTGTGCATATTTTATTATATCAATGTTTTATTTTATTTTTTTGTTTATTATGCTTTTTACAAATTTATTATAATTTTGCAGATGTGTTTTTCTCGATATAGTAAATGATTCTTAGTTTGAAAAAAAATAATATGAATTATGTGTCCTGTATTCTTTTTGTATTCTTTTCTCTTTTCATCTACATATTAAATGAAGCATATATGCTTTAATGAGTATCCTTAATACGCACACATTGCATAGTAGCATAAGGTATATAATTATATATATATATATGTATGTATATATGTTTATGGAAGGACCCATTTTTGTTGTAAAAAAATTAAAATAAAACAAATTAAAAATATTGATAATACCCCGACCCTTTATAAAAAAAAATTATGCACTTGTAATGAATGAATAACGGGTACGTAAGTGGTGTACTTTTGAAAAATATTCCTAATAAAGGCTTAAAATAATTGCACGTGTACATGCCATACATACAAATGTATAAATATATATATATATATATATATATATATATATATATATATGTACACATACAAATTAAAAAAAACAAAAAATTAAGCTCCTCAGTAGTTACAATTCGGAGTTAAAAAATCCCACTAGCGCGAAATAATTACCGACAACATATAAACAGCTGCAAAAAACGTTAAAAATTAATGAATGGGTAGCAAAATGCATATTCACTTAGAAAAAATTAATTCCTATTATTTTATTTATTTATTTTTTCTATTTCAATTTCATTTTGCTTTATTTTGTTTTGTTTTTCCCCATCTGTTTGTGTAAGTGTAAATGGATTATCATAAAAACTGCATACGTGATAATACTGTTGTACGTAAGAATAACAAAAGTTTTCCATAATACTGTAAACACAAAAGAGTTTACCTTTTTTAAGTAAAAAGCAAAAAAATTCTTAGCTTATTTTTTAAAATTGAAATAAAATAAGGGGTTATAAAAACAGATACGTTGAAATTATTTCGATTTTTGCATTTAAATAAAATATTATTTTTTCTTTTAAGGCAAAATATGCAAAATAGAAAACCTGCTTTCATAATTAAATTTTACACAAATTAATTTTTTTTAATTTCGTTTTGAGGAATATTGAGAATTGTTAATAAATTTGAGAATTATTTTGGATTGTTTTTAATCATTTTTATCCATTTTGAACTATTTTTTTCATTATTTTGACGTAGTTTCTTTATTTAGAGTTCAAAACAGATTTGCACCCTGCCGACCTGTGTTATTTTTCTCCTAAGGCCAAAAAAAAAAAAAAAAAAAAAAAAAAAAAATTAAATACAAGTATTTATTTATGAACATGTGCATGTGAACTCATAAAAATATAAATCACCTACATACATATATATGTATACATTCATAGGGTATGTTATTATACGTATATATAATATATTGAATGCGTAACAAACACCCATACGATCTTCTGCTTCAAACTAAATTGCTTTTCAAGAGAAAAAATTAAAATTCTTCCTTCAATTATTCATTTTTTTTTTTTCCAACCCCTCCCCCAATATATGTATATCCCATGTATATATAAACATGCGCGGATTTCATTTTATATTAAAAAAAATAGCAAAAAAAGTATAATCATTTTTTATTACATTTTTTGTTAAAATTTTTGTATATTGTATCGTTTTTGTAAATGTACAAACAATCGCTGAATTTTAACGACATAAAAAAATATATATATATATATATATATATATATACATATTTAATATACATATATATGCATATATGTTTACATTTTTTCTCGTTTGAAAAGGCATTTCTCTTATTTCGTTTTTCCCTTTAAAGAGGTCAAGCTTCGTTATCGCTTTAACACATAACTTGCAGTATATTATAATTGTTCGTTTTCCCCCATTTTTATTTTTTTTTTATTTTATTTCATATCACAATGGGTAAGCCAGTTAAGGCAAAAACGAGTGTAAAAAATGACGAGGGAGAAAAATACTATATTGTGAAAGGAAAGAAAAAAGTGTTAATTCCAGTGAATGCTAAAAAAACAATAGCTAAAAAATATTATGGGAGGAAATTAGCATCAAAAAAAAAATATATGGTTCAAAGAAAAATAAGAAAATCAATCGAGGTAGGAAAGATTGCAATAATATTAACAGGAAAACACATGGGTAAAAGATGTATAATAACAAAAATTTTAAAATCAGGTTTACTAGCAGTTGTTGGCCCATATGAAGTCAATGGAGTACCATTAAAAAGAGTTGATGCAAGATATATAGTTGTTACGTCAACGGACATTTTTAAATTTAAAAATATTTCAGGGTTAAAAGATGAATTTGTCAAACTAACTGAAGATATTAATGATGATTCATTTTTGAAGTCTTTGGATTTAAAAAAAAAACAAAAGAAATTACTTAAAAATAAAAATGAAGCTCTTTTTATGAATGATGTTATTGCAAAAATAAGACAATTTCGAAAAGAAGACCCCAAAGTACAAAAAATTGAAAAAATACAAAAAAGTCTTGGAGCATTATTAAAACCAGAAATTCTGAAAGATAAAGTTTTTACCGCTTATCTGCAGTCGAGGTTTACCTTGAGAAATGATATGGCTTTGCATAAAATGAGATTCTAAATTTGTAGTCTTTTTTTTTTTTTTTTTTTTTTTTTTTTTGCCAATGCATATATATGAAGCGTGTGTAAATACTTTCCTTTTTTTTGCCATTGCACTTATATGAAGCGTGTGTAAATACTTTCCTTTTTTTTGCCATTGCACATATATGAGGTATGTGTATACGTCTTTTTTTTTTTCTTTTTTTTTTTTTTTTTACTCTTCTATAAACGAAGAACCCGTTGCAAAGTCGTACACATAATCGCTTGTATTCGCGAGTTAATCCTTTACTGTCTCATTGCTTATATTTTTTTCACATATACACACATGCATACGTGTACATGGGTACATGCGTATTTTTACACTCGCGTCATATTGCACGGAAGCCCTTTTTACATAACAACAAAATGATAAGAAAAATTAAGTTTTAAAAGAAATATAATATACGTAGAATAATTTCATGTGCGCAATATTATACGCACCGGTTGATAGACATGAATAGTGTTTTATGCTTTTTTCAAATGGAGCAATTATGAGTAGCATCCTGTTTTGAACGTATAAAGTGGAGAAGTTCACTTTGCAGTAGTATAAAAATTGAATTATGCGCTTATATGTATATATATATATATGTATATGTATATATATGTATATGTATATATATGTATATGCATGTATATATATACATGTACATGTGTATAACAACACTAACCTATTGGCAACTATCAGGATTCAAGAAAATTACGTATTAAAGCGGAAATACGGTTATTTATTATATATATGTAAAATACATTACCTTGTAAGGTATTATCCTCATGCACATAATATTCCTAACTACTTCGACGTCAAATGTAGAAGACCATTTCTTGATGTACATCTAAAGGAGGGGTTTGCGCGCCGTCTCTTTATTACTTAGGCAAAAATAGCCGAGCTCTTGGGTGTGTGTGTGTGTGTGTGTATGTACCAGTTTCTATGCTCGTGTGTTCGTTTTTCTTTTTTTTTTTTTTTGTATATTACCGAAATACAAAATAATAAAACTTGCTTACGAAAAATTATTCTGATAATCCCTTGGGGACATATATAAGCAATACATGTTATATTTACATTTTTGTATATAAAGCCATGTTTAGTTTTTTTTTTTTTTTTCTTTTCTTTTCTTTTTTTGTCATAATAACTTAAAAAAAGGGGAAGCATGCCGGAATGAGGAGTATGTCAAAATGCAGTGTTAACATGTGGGGCATAAAAATGTAGATGTATATGTGTATACATATATATACATATAAATATATCACCGTGGAAATTCTGGAAAAATCATGATAAAACGCGTGATAAATATGGAGCAAAAAAAAAAAAAATATATAATTATTATGCAAAAAGGTATGCATGCGGGGGAAGTATAAAAGGGGGAGCGTTACTACCTCATATAAGCTGTTGATTTATGGTAATTTTCCAAACATTAAGAGGGGGAAAAATACACATGCACATACACATGTATATACACATGTACATACAAATACACGCGTACATATACACACATATACGTTCATGTAGTTGTGAACCCTTCTGCCGTTACAACAAATCGTTGTCATCTCCTAGATCGCCCTCCTCTGCCTGCGCCAATTCCTCCTGTTGTCTAATTTTTCTCTCCTTCGCTTCTTCATTTTCCTTCTTTTCATTTTCATCTGGGTACTGCATTGCTTTAATAGCATCAGAATATAATTGTAAACAGAAAGCTATTCTTTTATGAAAGGTTTTCATAGGATCCCCTGTTATGTACACATCACTATTAGATTTTGATTCTACATACTGATTGTCATAGTCAATTGTGGCTTCAATCACTCCATCGTGAATTGCCTTCGCCGTTATTCCTACTATGTCCAGGGGAGATTCCACTCCTATCTTCTTCCCAATATCGCTCTGCAAAATGTAAAAAATGGGAATGGGGTGAAGCGTACATCGCTAAAGCGTATAGCACAAGAATATTAGAGCGATAGAATGGTGGAAGCATTTTCGGGGAACAAGCAACATTGTACTTCCACAAGCGCACATATGTATACGTAAATATAGATACACACAGATATACATACACGTAAATATACATATACAAAATGTAAATATATATATATATATATATGTGCGGCACATTCGTGCGTTACGCGATGACAAGGATATCGTCCTGTGCGTACCACGCAAGACACGATATACGGCCATTACATCTTTGCACTATCGTGTGTAAATATTGCCGCCACTAGCCACTCATCTCCCTTACGATTGAAATGCGAGAGTAAGACAAGTTAATTATCCGAAGGGCAGTCTTGATTACATTATGATGAATTCTCTTAATGAGGAGGTAGACCCCATCGCGCATAAAGAGCTTGTTGTAGTCATGCATAACTTTGGAAAATTTGTTTATATCGCCATTTCTAACAGCTGTAACAACGTGTTTATACGGAATTAATTTATTGCGCATAATTTTATTACTAAATAAAGATCTATCTGGTATATCCCCCATAAGTAACTCTACTATAATTTCCATTTTTGTCGCTTCTAGTTTAAACCCTTTTGCACTTTGATTATTTTGAGGTGCCTTTCTAATAGCTTGAGTAAGTTTACTATGTGCTTCACTATAGTCTAATTGGATTGCTAATATTTTACCAATATAATACAAGTACCTAGCATATTGTGCATTTGAAGATAAATTTTCTGGAAATGATGTTTTACTTATAAACTTGACAGCTAAATCATATAAATTATGTTTAATATAATCCCTTAAGATTAAATTTAGAACAACTGTTTGAGTCATAATATCACGATGCAAACATGCATTTCTATAAATAAATAATAATTCTTGTCTAACATAAGATAATTTACCACCTAACTCGTGTACCCATGAATAATAAAAATAAACTTTTGCATTTATATAGTCCAATGATCTCCTATTTAATTTATTTATTCTATTAACTATTACTCTTGATAATACCATTGCTTCTTCATAATATTTCTTGTCTAATAAATATAGTAGTATCATTATATAAAAAAATACTTCTATTTCTGGTAAAGAATATATATATGTTTTTTCATTTATATTTCCAAATTCATTTAATACATTAGGAATTTCTTTAAACTCATTTATATATTTATCTAATATAGTATATATAGGATAATTTTCTTTAAAAATTTTCTTTATTAAATTTATCATTATAGGCATCAAAATCTCACTCTCATTTTTTATACTTAATCTCATACTCTTTATATATTTTAACATCCGCAGGATATATCTATTATCCTTAAATACTATAGCATTGTTGATGTAATTAATACTTGTTAATAGATTATTTACAAACACATTGCTCCCTTCATCCTTTTCTATTTCCTTTATCTCTACATCTTTTTCTGCGTACTCTACCTTCTTCACCTTCTCCTTCATCTCTTTCTTCCACTTCGGTCTAAGCTTCGGAACGAAAAGGAGAAAAAATGAACAGAAATGAATAAAAGTGTATCTATATATGTACGTATATATTATATGTATATGTGCGTATATATATATATATATGTATATGCATATGCATATGCCTCTTCCCTAATGCTACCTCTCTTATTCGCTCGTGCAAATGTGTATTATTACGCGTACGGGCTATTGCACATAATATATATATGTACTTACATCCGAACATACATCAATACATACAAACATGTACATAACAGCTACACAGTGTGTGTTTCTCTCGTACTACCTATTATAGCAAAATAAAAGTATCAGTGAAAAAAGAATTTTCCCCCTTAAACTTTTAAGAGTGACTTACTTTAATTTTTAATGCTCCTAGTTATTATAATTATTTTAATGCTCCTTGTTATTATAATTATTTTAACGCTCCTAGTTATTATAATTATTTTAATTCTTCAAGTCCTTATAATTCTTCAGATCCTTCTAATTATGAAGAATTAACATTTAAAATTAAGAATATGGGTTTATAAAAATATAATGGTACCTCTTTTTTTTTTTTTTTTTTCTTGGTATAATCTTGCTTCGTTTTTACAAAAATATTTGAAAGTGTACGATCGAGTCATGACCAGGCAAACATGATAAAAACTATCTTTTTTGTTATTAAAAAAAAAAAAAAAAAAAAAAAAATTAATGTATCGTAAAAAGTATAATATAGCGTGGTATAACGTAACGTATATTACTAATTACAGATTGAAGTTGCTTACTCGGAGATGTATGATGAAGCACCTACTGATTTTTTTCCTTTATTTTAGTTTATGTGCTTTTTCAAGCATAATGGGGCATGCATATCTATGCATATGAATACATACATACATACATGCATACATACATACATACATACATACGTACATACGTACATACATACATACGTACATGCGTACATGCCTATGGCATTCCTTCTTTAGTAGTAATATGCTCTCGAAAGAAAGGAATAAAAACAAAACTCCGTTTACTTAAACAGGCGCTATGTAATATTTTTCATGCCAAGCACACGTGAAATAAAAAAAAAAAAAAAAAAAGAAATTGTGTAATAAGTAAAACATAAATTAGCGTACAAAGAAAAAAAAAAAATACATTGCTATATGGATGGGAAAACATATACAATTTTATCCATATTTTTCATACTTTAAGACTTAATAAGATTTAAAAAAAAAAATAAAAATATAAACTAGTCACTTTTTGTTAGCCTAAATATTTATTATACTTTTATTTTTTCCTTTTTCTTCTTGTAAGTAAAAAAGCATAATCCATGGTGTTACATTCTACTACTATGTAAAGACCATTCCATTTTATTCCGTTTCATATGACACACATATAAATATTAGTAAAGTTTACAAAATGGTAAGATTTAAAAAAAAATACAGAAAAAATGAATTCGTTTCATATTTTAAAAAAAATAAAGTCTAAAAAAATTTTGCTCTCCATCATATACTCTAACATGGAGAAGCAAATTGACAAGCCAGGCTAAGATTAAATGAGGAACAAAAATTGAAAATGTAAAAAAGGGAAAAAAAAAAAAAAAAAAGATAAAAGTATAACTATGAGAAGTAAAACCAAAATGAAAAGTTAAAACAACTGAAATGGTAAGATGTATGTATTATGTATGTAGACAAGTAGGTAAGTGAATAAATGCGAATTCGAACAAAAACAAAATGAAACATTAGAAATTTTTTTTTTAAAAAAAGCAAAAGAAAAAACTGAAAAAGAGGAAAAAACAGGGAAAAAAGAAAAAGCATAAAAATAAACAAAATAATACCGATATGAGAAAAACCATTTTAATTACAATTATCAATTTATTAATAAGTAAATGTTAAAATAATAAATAAAAAATATAACACATTTTGATACTTAAAATTTGGAACATGTCAAATGGTGGTGCATATGCACAAACATCCATCCATCCGTACATACATAAGTACAAAAAACCCATACATAAGTACATACACCTATACGTATAAATATACATATGTACATACGCGCATATTGGTATATGCCCTAAAACTAGGTCAAGGTTTCCAACGGAAGGAGGTTTATATTTTCGTCGAGGTCCTCTTTGTTAAAGTCTTGTTCCTGGTTGAAAGAAAACAAAAAATAAAATAAAAAAAGGAAACAGAAATGGAAATAGAAATGGAAATAGGAACAAAAATATAAGCAAAAATATAAACTCTTATTCTTTTTAAAAATAGGCATGTACAATTTAAAGCCAAATAGTACATATTTTATCTTTTAGTTCTTATATCTCTTTCTTATTTCTTTCTTTTTCTTTTTCTCTTTTTTTTTTTTTTTTTTTTTTTTCATTTCTCTTCATTTATTTTTTTTCCATACATCTATGTTGTCCAAATAGCTTATCTTCTTGAAAAAAATGCGATAAACAAACGCGAATGTGTACATTACTAAAAATAAAAATATACAACAACAACAAAAAAAAAAAAAATATATATTATGAGTTATATGTTATGTAATATAAGCTTTATTCGTGCAAAATCAGCAAATTATGAAAAATCAAAATTTAATTAAAATATTGAAAAAATATTTTTTAAAATTTTCTTCCGTTTATTTGTCCTTTTTTCCATACATATAAACATCCAGTTAGAAAAGAAGTAACTGTTAGCAAAATAGGGAATGCCTAAAAGAGGATGCACATATTTGTATGTGTATACATGTACGTATGTGCATATTAACGTTCTGCGCACTTCTTTGAAATAAGGCAAATCACCCATGACCCATTGTCCATATGCAACTGTAACTATTAGCTTTATATATATATATATATATATATATATATATACATGCATACATACATACCGAAGAAAATCTTATTAAAGAAGACTGATAAAACAGACATCTTACACACATTCTTATCAGTCTTTAAGGAGCATTTTATATATCCTATATTATCCTGTAAATATTAGCAAAAAAAAATTTTGTTTTTTATTTAAAGCATATCTTATATAAGTAAATTATTACATAAGCATATACATACATATACATACTTATACATATATATAGTCCATTTGTGCCCTTTTTTTTTTTTTTCTAATTTTAATTTTGCTCACGTCTATCTTTATTTTCTGAATTCCGTAGGTAATGTAGTTCGGTGCAATCTAAAACAAAAAAATGAATAAATCTGTGAGTTCACAAGTGGACAAATGAATGAATAAATTAAAAATGGGTAAAAGTTGAATAGTATCATGCCCTTGTTTCTTAATATTTTTTACTTACTGTTAATAATGTCATTATCAGAACAAGAATAATATGAATAATTAAAAAGCAAAGAACTAGAAGCGTCTAACAGAGAAAATCCGCAAAAAGAAATTAAAATAAAATGAGATTAGTGAGATAAAATATAACTCAGTATAATGCAATAGAATTTAACGTGATTGGATAAGGTAAGAGTGCTAAGGAATAGCCACCCTCTAACTTAGTTGTCTTTTACGATTTAATAATTACCTCAGGTGAAGACTTTTTTGGTTTTAATCTATACAAGGGTATAAAGAAAATGCGTATTCCTACATTTACAATTCCATATAAAGAACAACAGAAAATGTATATAGCTAAACTAGCTATGACTAAAATATCCAAGGGAAAAAACTAAGAAATATTTAAAGTAAAAAAGGTAATAATTATGATGTATTTCGAAAGGGTGCATAACTAAAACACACGCATGTATATGTACCTTACACAAACATATACCCACGCATACTCATATATATGAATATAAATATATATGCACATATACACCTATATACATTCATACTTCTTTTCCCTTTTGCATATTCTGCACAAACCCGTGAAAAAAATATAAGCAACGTATCCAGTAAATTGAATATAGTATTTATTTGCTCCAGTACAAAACCACATTTATAGGCACAAATAGAATTAAAATACTAAATTAAAAACATTGAAAAAAGAATTATGTACAGTTATTTATATCTGTGAAAAATGTCTATATGGTTGCAAACTATCTTTCTTTAATCATTTTATAATTTTTTTTTTTTTTTCCCTTAGAAATTTTAGCATACTCCTCTTTCTTACTTTGTCAGTTATAGAGGCTAACAAGGATATGTATATTATAAAAGAAAACGTTAGAAATATTAACCCAGTTATAACCCTTGAATTAGGAAAAAAAAAAAAGAAAGTAATAGTAATAGTAGTATATCGAACTGCACGTTGTATATATAAACCTCTACATATTTATAAACACACATATATATATATATATATGTATGACCATGTGTATGTATATATTTTAACCTAAACGTAAGACCTATTCCTGTAACATACGAAACCCAAGATTCGGACGATTTTTCTATTTCTTGAAGTTTATAGTTGTACTTACTTAACACTCTGTAAAGGTGGAGTATGTCCATTACACAAATGTACATAAGCACAAATACATATTCATACATATATATATGTTAGCCCCCACTAACTAATAACAGAAGGTATCCTTTTGTGCGTTGTAAAAAGCGCACTAAATTGTCATTACTTTTCTCACTAATGTGTATATATATATATATATATATATATATGTATATATGTCAATAAACACTTTTCAATTTATCAAACTAAACATACATTTAAGCATACGAAAATTTTTACCTCTTCATTTTTTCTATTTTTTCCATTTCATATTTATCGTTACCTCTTATTTCATTGTAAGTGTTATATTTATACTACAAAAAAAAAAAAAATTATGAGCCCTTTTAATGAGTACTTACAGAATATTATGCACGAATACTTAAAACTTACAAATAACTGTCCATGTACACGCATACACAAATATATTAATTACTTTAATCATCATTTCTTTCTCCTTCAAATTGGTAAAACGGTTTTCTAATTCTATTCTATCATATTCAATATTTTTTTGTTGTAAGAATGATAAGGGTAGACAAGCTATTCCATAACTCTTTAAAAAAAAAAAAAAAAAAAAAAATATACAAAACAACATAAGTTTATGACATAGAGAAAAATATATCCTTTCAATTTTCATTATTTTATTTATTCACAGAAGTGATATTTTGTGCACTCATCCATCATCCATTCTTCTTTTTTTTTTTTTTTTTTTATTCTTTTATCTTTATCATTACTGTGTATGTGGCCCAGAACGAAACACCCACCAAAACAATGCATCCCATCAAAAACAAAATTGCCGACTGTCCAGCTACAAAAAAATAAAAATAAAAAATAAAACAAAAATAAAATAAAAGATAAAAAATAAAATAAAAGATAAAAAATAAAATAAAAGATAAAAAATAAAATAAAAGATAAAAAATAAAATAAAAGATAATAAAATAAAATAAAAGATAATAAAATAAAAAATAAAAAAACAAAACAAAACAAAATGAACGAATTAGAAAGCTCTTAATTATTACTGACACGTAAATTATTTTACAACATTTCACCATGTTTTCAATATATTACTATTTCTTTTCTTTTTTTTTTTTTTTTTTTTATATAATTAATTATTCTCTCATTTTTTTTTAAAATTCTTTTTATTCATTAACTGTGATTCATGTCCAACAAGTCAGAAATATATTCCATTTCTTTTCCCTTTTCCTATTAAATAAATTATGAACAAAATTAAGGAAAAATATGTAAAAATATATATTTGAATATGCTTATTATTGAGAATAAAAAATTTTATAAAGGACTAATACATATTGCTTGTTGCTTATTATTTTTCATGCACTGTTTTGTATTAGTCACAGTAACCACATAATTATTTTTAAAAAAAATTATTTTTTCATTCATGTAAAAGTGTAATGTTTAAAAGTTTAGCGTTTAAAGGTATGATATCCTTTTAAAGTACCATAGCGAGCTTATGACCCGGTCTATAGATTAACCCAATTATTGACAGTACAACTAAGAAAAATATAAAATATATCTACAACATATTAATATTGTACATCTACATACCACAGTTATTATAAGACGTTGATGTATACACACAACAAATTATCCTTTTTTTTATTACGGTTTTTTTTAAAGACTCTATCGCATTTTCGCATGGCATTATGTTATCATCAAATTCATTTTTATACGAATCTGGGTGCATAAGAAAAAAAGAAGTTACTATTATTAGGATTATGCTCAAATACACACACACACACACACACAAATATATGTATACATATATTTCACTCTTTAATTTTTTTATAAAAGGAGATAAAAATACGGAAGAAACTATAGTTTTGGCTCTCATGTTTGCTCTTATTTTTACGCTTATTTCTACTCTCATTTTTGCACTCATTTATGCCCTCATTTTTGCTCTTGTTTTTACTCTTATTTTTGAGATAAAAATAGGAAAAGGGAACCACAACGTATGCTTCAAATATTAGCACCCAAAACATAACTGCAGAAAAAAGTAATGAATTAAAAGTAAACAATTGAACATGTGCAAACGTGACAACTATATCTTCACAAATTTGACATGCACACGCATATGATGAAAAAGATTAAGCAGCATAAAAAGGTATAACATGTATATTGCACGTTACTTCCTTATTATGCAAACTAACAATGATAAAATTTGGATATAAGTTTCTGGTTTATTTCCAAATTCGAAATTTCTAAGTTCTACAAAAAAAAAAAAAAGTCATGGGAAAAAAGTGTATATATTTACTGTTTATATTTCTACTAAAAATACAAAATTTCTTTTATGCAATAGTACTCCATTGGACACTAGATATATATCTATTGGAATGAACAAAACCAAAATAAAACTTGTGCTTAAGGATAAAATAAAGGCAACTGCTGTTAATAATGTTGATTCATCTGATTTCACAAAATATTTGTAAAACGTCCCACATGATACAGATATTAACTATAAAAAGTTTGTTCAGAACAAAAAAAAAAAAAAAAAAAAAAAAAAAAAAAGTATGGTTGTAAAAATGGCTAGCTGTACATGTCCATATATAAACATACACCTATATGTGTGCATATATATATATGTACAAAATAAGATGCACGCGTGTGCTACCTATAATTTATGATATAATGTAAAACGATTAATCAAGCCCAATGCATATATTACACATTTCAAGAGTAATATGCAAATGTGAACAGAGTAATAAAAACTTATATGTACTATATGCATAAGCACATTCTCATATATATATATGGTTTGTCCTTTCCTTCATGTATTGACAGTTACAGCTAACCAGAATAATAATAGCAAAGGTACTACAAGCTATGATATCCATTAGACTTCTATGCTTTACTTATATTATATGTTTGTATAAATATATTCTTTTATGTAACCTCCACTTTCACTTAACTTTAAATAATCCTTTATACACTTCATTACAAAGCATTTAAAAAAAAAAAAAAAAAAAAAATTATGTCTGTTCATATATTATGAACCAACAATATGAAACATAAAATAAAAAATATAAAACATAAAACAAAAAACATAAAATACAAAATATAAAACAAAAAACAAAAAACTTAAATTACAATATATAAAACATAAATTACAAAATATAAAACATAAATTACAATATATAAAACATAAATTACAATATATAAAACATAAATTACAAAATATAAAACATAAATTACAAAATATAAAACATAAATTACAAAATATAAGTTATAAAATTATTAATTTTCCTTTTCTAATTTTTCATTGTTATTTTATTAGTCTTTGTGAGGCACTTTCTTTTTCCCTTTCCCACCCACAAAAAAAAAGGCACATCACAAGTGGGTGAAAAACAATAAAATAGAAAAAAGAGAAAGGAAAAAACTGGTTATAAATTATAAGAAAAAAATATAAAAAGAAAAAAGAAAAAAGAAATGAATACATCAGATCTAATAAATTTTTTTACCATATTCTCCCGAAAAGGAAAACTTACTGCTAAAGCATTTCACTAAAAGAGGGAAATTATCTTACACAAAATAAAAAAAGATTAGTACATTGAAGTTTTACGAATAATGGAATAATACTGAAAACTGTTGATTTAAACTTTTTCTTCCTTTTTTCCTTCTTCTTTTCTTTTCTATTTTTAAATATTTAAAATATAAAAAAGGGAAGATTTAGTTGAAAGTGCAAACAAATTTTAACAAATGCGACATAACACTATTATACAGAGAGGATAAAAAGAAAATTTGCGCCAAACAGGTAAGGGTACACTAAATATGCCTATTACTTCCAAAAAAATAAACAGAGTTAAAAAGGTATATATTTACATGAACAATAAAAAAAACAGGAAAAAAAAAATAAATAAATAAAATGAAATAAAACAGCATAAAACAAAATAAACATTTTTTAGAAGTAGAACAAACTTGTAATCGCACTTTAATTATTTTAATAGAAAAGATTGTGCCCTATAAGAGCCTTTATTTTTGCTGCGTCTCAGATACTTTTGTGTCGTTACTCTTCTATTTATTGCTCCCTTTTTTTTTATTTCTATTTGTATTTGACACTTTACAAAAATATCTTATTTATATACATTCGAAGAAATGACTGCAATTCTATATGTATGTATAATGTAGCGGAGCTTACCGAATATGGTAAACTGCACCACGTTAAACTCCAACGAATTAGAGTTATGATTTATAACTAAAAAATATAATAATTTTTTTCTTAACTGTGCATAATTTAATAAACGGGGCAAGGGAGTACATGAATTAAAAAAAAAATATAAGGATCACAAATGTGCATTAAATATATAGAAAACATTCAAAATGGAAGGGAACGTACATTATGTAAACAGTACGTATTTTTGTAAAAAGATACACATATGAACGTTCATATGTAATTATACGCATGTATGTTCGTGTATGTATGTACGTATGTATGTATGCACAAGTTTGTACACACATGCACGTATAAGTGCGCATGTATTCATTTTTCAACTATGAGAGTAATTCGCTTTGAATACAGAAAAAGAGAAGCTACACTAGCAATCTATTTCAAAGGATATTATTTTTCTAGAATATCCCTCGTATGAAGTAAAATCATCTCTAGTTATTTTGTTTTCATTTTTCATATTTCTGTTAATGTTCTCATAAGACACTTCATAACTGCTTAAATGGTTTTTATCTTTTAAATTGTACGGTTCCTTAAAGTATAAATTTGTACCAATACTAGACGTATGCATGCCTTTAAATTTATATTTATTGTTTATGATACATTCAGGACATTCCGCGAATAAATTTTTTAGAGAAATACTATTAATTTCAAATGGTATAATATCCCCCTCATTATTGTTTAGGTTATATGCATCTTCTTTAGAATTCTCGTTCCTGTTATTTTTGTTTCCCTTATCTTGCAAATTTTCATGAAATTTTTCATTTCCATCTAACTTAACATTAGTACTCTCTCCATAAACTGTTTCTGGGGCATGGTCACTATTTAAAAATTCGTTTATATGTTCTTCATCATTGGTTAAATCAATATTTATATTGCTCAAATTATGTATTGTACCTTTTTTTGATAATAAATTTGAACTTGATTTTTTTTCAGTGTTTTCATTTTTTTTTATCTCTTTTTTGTTCTCTATATGTATTTCTTCTCCTTTTTTCTTACGACAAATATTTAAATTTTTTAATTTCTTTTCATCATTATTTAGCTGCGGTAAATTTAGCATTATCAATGTTTCCTCTACAGTACTGTCCGAGTCGTCATCTGAATAATACCCATCCATCTTTGCAAAAAGGATGATAGAATTCAACTAATTTACTTATGTTATTAAGACTTTCTCTTGTAATAATTATGCATAATTCGTCTTATATACTATATAAAAAAGGAAAAAAGAAAAAAAGAAAAAATAATTTTAAGGGTGTTAAATATTATTACTTTCCCCCTCTTGCTAAAATACTTACCATTTTTTTTTTTTTTCTCAAAAAGTATATAAATTATTTTCATATTTCAATAAAATGCCGAAGAAAAAATTTTTTTTTTAGTTTTTTCACCGCGGGAAGAAAAGTTAATTCAAATGAAAATAATTTATTGGAATGTTTCTATTTTGACGTTACTATATTATATATATATATATATATATATATATATATATATATATATGTATATGAGTATTATGTATTTACTTTTCTTTTTTTTTGTTTTTTTAAAAAAAAAGTTGACTTGGTAATACAATTACGTTTACATTTACTTACTGCTAAATCGCTTTTAAAAAAAAATAAATTAAGCAATAAATAGCAGCAAAAGAATTATGTCGAAAAAAGGCTTTCCTTTAGCAAATTCTCCCATATTAACAAAGCATATATATAGAATAAAAATAAAAAAATAGATATATGCGTTGTAAGATGGTATTATATTTGTAATGACAGAACATGTATCAAATATATTCTTTTATATGTATCATACATTATTTTTTGTTTTTTTTTTTTTTTGAAAAATTAAATGTATGTTTACCCTCTTCATTTCATTATTGCTAAAATATTTGAGGTGTGTGAGAAGAACTATACTTTTCAAGAAAATACAGAGTTGCCATCATATATATTTTTTTTTATCATGCTATTATATATTTTTACTTGTAGATTTTTATTATTGTTAAAAAAAAAAAAGAAAAAAATAAAAAAAATATTTGTCCTATTTATAAAGTTGTTGCCTAGTACAATTTTTTGTAATATCATTACAAAGTTGTGGTAAAATTCTGTACAAAAATAAAAGATTAAAAAAAGAAATTCTTAATAGATTTTAATTTTTATGCGATCGTTAGAAGACATTTTCCTGTTGTGTAAATTTTTTTAAAACAATTTTTATTAATCCACTCAAAAAAAAGAATGATATATAAAATTAAGTAATTGTAAATTGTAATAAAATGATCAAAATCTTTTTGTTAAATGAAACTCATATCTTTAGACAAGTCCATTCAGGGTATACATATATATATATATATATATATATATATATATATATATGTATAATAATATTTTGTAATGTCGTTGTACTTACTATGTACTACATATACCACTTAAACGGCACTACCTTGGTGGGCGAACCACGATTCTACATATATACATATATAATATATGCATATACCACGGTATACTTCTATATCCATATACTAATAAAAAATATATATATACATATCTTAGAAGTGTAAAATTTTCTAAGATGACAGTGATAATGTTATATTTATTTCAATCATGAGGACCCTATTTCATATTCTAAAGAAAACAAAGTATAAAATATTATTACGCCTGAAACATATACATATCATGTAAGGACTGATTTTCGATCTAAAGAAAAAAAACATGACAAGGAAATCTGATGAACATAATTGTTGAGGAAGTTCAAAATGAAGGAGGGCTTGTTTATTTTATTTGTTGTGATCATGGATTCAGAAAATATTTATTTCAAAAAAAAAAATAAAAAAAATAAAATATATATATATATATATACATATAAATTAAACAGTGCTTTTAAAGGGTGCACCTTACTTCTATGCGCATATGTATATATTTATATGTATATAACGTATATATTGTAACTAGACTAAATATTATTAATATTCGAGAAATTCATTAAATGCCTTTTTCGTTAAACAAACCATATCATACTGTTCGTAAGACCTTAAAAAAAAGAAAAAGGAAGGAAAAAAAGATAAAAAAAAAGATTAGAAATGATCAGATAAGAAAATATAAGAAAAGAATATATATGAAAAGAATATGTAAGATAAGAAAATGTAAGATAAGAAAATGTAAGATAAGAAAATGTAAGATAAGAAAATGTAAGATAAGAAAATGTAAGATAAGAAAATGTAAGATAAGAAAATGTAAGATAAGAAAATGTAAGATAAGAAAATGTAAAATAAAAAAAGATATGATAAGATAAAATAAGAACATATAAGAAAATATAAGATAAGAAAAGATAAATGGCATGTAAAGAACGAAAAGAAAGAGAATAAAATAGATCGAAAACAAAGCGGAATAAGGCAGGCAGAAAAATAAGAAAATAAATGCTCGTACCGTAAAAATATAAAAAGAGTTACAGCTTTTAAAGTTCTGCCCTATGTGCCGAAAAATATTGTAAAATTTTAACATGTCAAAGGAAAGTATGTTTTTAACATATATATATATATACATATTTATGTACCTATGTCGATGTAGAGATAACAAATTTATGGGGCTATAAAATAAATGAATCAGTCCTTACAGTTATCATAATAACAACACGCTAGCAATAATTTTTCTGCCTTTTTTTATAATTATTATTTTATTAACTCCCATTTTATATACATATATATCTACAATTCTTTTTTTTATTTCTCTCCTGAAAGATTATTTTTATATAAAAGCTATTTTTCCTTCTCCCTTTTTTACTAATTCTACATATATATATATATATTTATTTATTTATTTTTTATTTATTAATTTATTACTATTTATTTTTTTACATGCAAAGTTTTACAAATAAAAGAACAAAATAAAACATAATATATAAATACAATAATATTAACAATAAAATAATAATATAATTAATATATATAAAATAAACGCATTTGTTATTCACTTTTTTTCATTATATAATTTATTTATTATTTATTTTTTTTTTTTTGTTTTATGCTTATTCTTTCTTTCTCTTCTTCTTCCTCTTTTTCTCTTTTTCTCTTTCCTTTTTTAAAAAAAAAAAAAAAAATATTGAAACAGAAAAACGTATGAGAGACCGTTGTCAAAAACAACTTATAGTTGTGTGCATTGGAACGGTTGCAAAATTTTTATTTTAAATAAATATAAAAAAAAAGTAATATATTTATGAAAATGAACCTAGTGTTAATAAACTGAGTATATACGTATACAATTTAAATAAAAGGGATATATAAAATAAATTACTTTAGTTTTGCATATATATATATATATATATATATGAAGAAATATTTTTTAGCATATATTTTCATGTATTAAACATATGAATAATGAAATGATCTTTTTACCAAAAAAAAAAAAATTATAACTTATAAATTTTTATTTTTCATATACAGAATGTAAATATATATATTATATACATATAAATAAATTAAATACGCATATTTCAGAATAATATATATATATACATGTATACTTTATATTTACTATAAATAAAGAACTTGCATATATATATGTACAATACTATGCATTTACGTATATATGTCGTAATAGCTTATATGATTTATTTTTTTAATTTTATTTTTATTTTCATTTTCATTTTAATTTTTATTTTAATTTATTTTATTTATTATTATTATTTTATTTTTTTTTACCGTTGTATTAAATTAAAATGGAACATATTTATTCTTTCTCTTTTAAAGAATCGAAAAAAAAAAAAGAAAATATATATTGTGAATAGCTTTTAATTAGAATAAAAAAAGAAAAAAAAAGAATAAATTAATTTTTCTTTTTTAAACGGCTTAACGGATGCTAGAACTGTTCTTTGTAAATACTTTGCATATGCGTTTCTACTAATTCAAAATTATACTTACATATACATACGTATTATATATAGATTTACATATATACATATAAACTTACGTTATAAGTACACTTGATTACAACTATATATTTGTTTATTTGAGTATGCATAACTGCAAGAAAAAAAGCTAAATATAAATACAGGATTTCACAAGTTTTTCTAATATTTATTTTAAATTTCTTTCTTTATATATATATATATATATATATATATATATATATATTTTTTTTTTTTTTTTTCTTCTTTTCTATAATTAAAATTTTTTTTTTTATTTTTTGGAAATATTGCAAATGTTGCAAATGTTGCAAATGTTGCAAATATTGTAAATGTTGCAAAAATTTGTTTTGAAAAAACATATATTTCGTAAAATTCTTAAGTTGCATTTGGAAAAGGTACATATGTACTTCTATATGTTTATGTATATATGAACACTTGCATACATATTTGCGATAAATTATTTGGAATTAAGTTAGCTAATTTTTAATTTGTTTCCCTTTTCTTCGACGAATTAAACACGTAAATGTGTACATGCCATTTTGTATACATGCTTACATTCATAAAAAATATATTTTTATATATATGTATATAATATGTACGCGCGGTACATATATACGTACTAGTTACCTTGTTTTAATTTTTAGTAGTATTGGTAATAGTAGCATTATGATAATTTAGAATATCCTAAAAAAATTTCGATCTATTTTTCCTGTATTTATATAAATATAGAAAAATCATCACTAAGTGTTTTTATACACTTTACAGAATACTCCCTCTTCATTTAGTTTAACCGTTTCTTTGCCATTTTATTTTTCTACAAATGAATCAGAAAAATAGAAAAAATTAAAAAAATAGTGTTATATTCTTATATTTCTTTAATCTTTAATCTTTTTTTTTTTTTTTAAAACATAATCTTCTGTATTTGCTATTTTTACTGTTTCTTTTTGTTAGATTTGTTCTACATAACTTTGCTATTCGTTATTCGTATGTGTTTATGTATGCATATAATATTTGCATATCGACATACGCACGAGGACCAACTTTTGTTTGCATATTAGCGACTCCGTAATTTTTTATAATTTTAAAAAATTTTTTTTTTTTTTCTGACTTGTTAATGCAAAATTTGCAAATTTATTTCTATCTTTTTATGTGTCAAAATTTTGACTTTTTTGGCATAAGAATTAAATGTTTGTAACTTTGTTTGTCTTACATAAATATTTTCTTTTACTCGTTAATTTTTATTTAAAATTTTGTCCCATTTGTTAATAGTTTATTCTATGAGATATGTGCTCAATTTTGAGCTATTAATTAGCAAAGATACATTATTAAATTGATTATACTATATAAATACAAACATACGTGCGCCCGTAAATAAGCGCATACCTGCTAATATACGTGTACACCTGCTTCCATACGTGCATACCTACTTACCCACGTACACCCATACGCGCCCATCTACTTACATATATATATTTATATGTACCGCTATTTATGCGCCCAAGTAGAGAAATACAAAGGACAAGTTAGCAGTAGTTTAGAAGGAAAGATGAAAGAAAAGAAGGTGGAAGAGATAAGGGTATTTAGAAAGGAGGTGAAACCAGCTAAAGATGAAATAGTAGCAAGTGGAAAAGTGGAAGAAGGAAAATGTACTACAAAGAGTACGTTGGCTGACAGTGATGAGGATTACTCTATCATAACATTGTGCACAAAATGTTTATCAAAGAAAACAGAAGAGAATAAGAATAAAACAATATTGGACAGTAAAGCTTTTAAGGATAACCGACTTAAAGGTCGTTGCAGTGTAAGTAACACATCTGATCCATTATCTCATCATTTAAATTTATCCCCCTATTTTGATAGATCCCAAATAGTTCAAGAAATAATTCTTATGAACAATAACGAATTATCAGATGTATATGAACTAGACAGGTATAAATTAGGTAAAGGATCATATGGTAATGTAGTAAAAGCTGTTAGTAAGAAAACAGGACAACAAAGAGCTATTAAAATAATTGAAAAAAAAAAAATACATAATATAGAAAGATTAAAAAGGGAAATATTAATAATGAAACAAATGGATCATCCAAATATTATAAAGTTGTATGAAGTATATGAAGATAATGAAAAATTGTATTTAGTATTAGAATTATGTACAGGTGGAGAGCTATTTGATAAAATTGTAAAATATGGAAATTTCTCAGAATATGAAGCATATAAAATAATGAAGCAAATATTTTCTGCTTTATATTATTGCCATGGAAAAAATATAATGCATAGAGATTTAAAACCAGAAAATATTTTATATGTAGATAGCTCTGAAGATTCCCCTATACAAATAATTGATTGGGGATTTGCTAGTAAATGCATGAACAATCATAACTTAAAATCTGTAGTTGGAACTCCTTATTATATTGCTCCAGAAATACTAAAAGGAAAATATGATAAAAGATGCGATATATGGAGTAGTGGAGTTATTATGTATATCTTATTATGTGGATACCCGCCATTTAATGGTAAAAATAATGATGAAATATTAAAGAAAGTAAAAAAAGGGGAATTTGTATTTGATGCTAATTATTGGTCTAGAGTTAGTGATGATGCTAAAGATTTAATATGTGAATGTTTAAATTACAATTATAAAGACAGAATAGATGTTGAAGGTGTTGTAAATCATAAGTGGTTTAAAAAATTTAAAACAAATAATATTTCTATTAATAAAAATTTAAATAGAACATTAATAGAAAAATTTAAAGAATTCCATAAATTGTGTAAAATTAAAAAATTAGCTGTCACATGTATTGCTTATCAATTAAATGAAAAAGATATAGGAAAATTGAAAAAAACTTTTGAAGCTTTTGATTATAATGGAGATGGTGTATTAACAATATCAGAAATTTTCCAATGTCTAAAAGTTAATGATACTGAATTAGATAGAGAATTATATTTCTTACTAAAACAACTAGACACGGATGGTAATGGTTTAATTGATTATACAGAATTTTTAGCTGCTTGTATTGATCACAGCTTATTTCAACAAGATGTGATTTGTAGAAATGCTTTTAACGTTTTTGATCTTGATGGAGATGGAGTTATTACAAAAGAGGAGTTATACAAAATTTTATCCTTTAGCGCTGTTCAAGTTTCATTTAGTAAGGAAATTATTGAAAATTTGATAAAAGAGGTCGATTCCAATAATGATGGGTACATTGACTACGAGGAATTTTACAAAATGATGACAGGTGCTAAGGAGTAATGCCTTCGGCAGCGAACTCCGAAGGTGTGAGCAGTGAAAACATTATATCGCCCCACGTTACGTACGTGCATTCACATATATATACGAGTTCGTAAAAACATTGCATCGTTTAGCCTTACATAACCACATACGCATTTTACACATAACAATTTTACCCATCCGAATATTCTTCAAATTTAGAAATACAACAATATAATAGTACAAAAATACAAATACAAGGCGTGCAATATCTCACTAAATGCCCCCCCCACTTCCCTCTCGTCGTACTTTCACATTCTGATATGCGCTGAGAAGTTTCCACTTTTTGGCATTGCATCTTTTATCCATTATTTGTCTCTTCGTTATAATTTACTTAATTTGTACAGACCTTTTTTTTTTTTTTTTTTTTAAGCTACATTTTATTCTTCAATTTACGCTACATATATGTCCTCATACACTATTAATATTTTTTGACTCTCTTTTTTATATTCTCTTTTGATTATATTAAATGATTGTGAAAGAAAACAACAGCGCCCCTTTTTTTTGTTCATTCGAAAATTTAGTCTCCATTAGAAGTTAGCGACTTTTTATCCTTTTGTTTACGTGTTACCACCACATTTTTCCTTTTTTCCAAATTTGTACTTTTGATTTTTGTAAGCTGTTCTTTTAAGTACATTTTTTTCCCTTTTTAAATATAATTTTTTTTTTTTTTCGTTATCATAAAATAAATAGCTCTCTTGTTCTGATAAAAATTATTTATTCTTTTATTATTTTTAAAAATTATGTTTCTATAATAATTTGCTTTTACCATTTTAAAAAATTATATGCCTATAATAATACGTTTTTATTATTTAAAAAAATGATCTGTCCAGAATTATATGATTTTCTACTATTTATTCTTTTCCCCCCTCCTAACAGCTAACTATAGCTAGCTTTTTGTTTTTTGGTTTTTTGGTTTTTTTCTTCCTTTAATTTATTTAGCATTAATTTTAACTTGTGTAAAAAAAAAAAAAAAAAATTTATTTAAATTTTTAACATGAACAACAAATGTACTATAAATTTCATATCATGTTATCTGTTAAATTTTGGGTTTTTTGTGAACATCTTATGAGAGCTTTACCAATTTGTAATAGGAAACGTACCGCAGGCAAGTATGAATTATGTAAATGTGTAAATTTGAATGATTAAGCAAAGGGGTATATATACGAACGTGTATGGTAGTATTCACGTACCTAGTAAGTTACCTGAGCATAAACAACATACGAACAAGGATAAAATCTCCAAAGTTGTATATTCCAACTTAGCAAAATAAGACGTGTGCAAAATGGTTTAAAAAAAATTTATCGTTTTACCAAAAATTTAAAAATTCTTTTAAAAATTGAAGTGCTCACATTATATATCTATATATATATATCTATATATATATATATCTATATATATATATCTATATCTATATCTATATATATATGTATATATATCTATCTATATATATATATGTATATATATGTATATATATAACATATATATGTATGTACACATGGGCGAAGTAGCGAATTAATTTTAAACAATATAACAAAAAAAAAAAAAAAAAATACAATTAATACGATAAATGCGATAAAATAAGATAAATACGATAAATGCGATAAAATAAGATAAATACGATAAATGCGATAAAATAAGATAAATACAATTAAATGCGATAAAATCGATAAAATGCTATAGAATACCAAATAAGGTTATTCTTCGAGAACTTATCATGCTCATTAACATACAGTGTACATGTCCGTACAACACCGCGTAATTCTTCTCGTGCTTGTTTAGAACTTGGATTTTTGCTCGGAAATTTGCCTGTTCAGAATGATCATATTTTTTTCTAATCTGTCGTACGCATTTTTTTTAATTTCCGACCATTGTAAATCGGATATCATACAACTATTTTGAGGCTTTGTTTTTTTTTTAAGAATATTAAAATCATTTTTTAAATCATTTAATTTAATTTTTATGTAATCATATTTATTATCACTTAAAATTTTTTGTTCATATGGACACATTTTAATAGGCATGGAATAAATATCCACATCATTTACTATTTGGAAATTCGATCTTCCTTCAATACCTTCATTAAAATAAATTTGCTCACGCATTGGTATTACATTCATATCGTCTATATAAGAATATAAAGGATAAACTTCATTCTTATCTATCTGAAGAGGTGTTAATGCTTCTATTTCACCAAATACCCAACCTAATCTCCTTAAGGTTGTACATGCAAAATAAAAGTAGTCAGATGGCAATTTATGTTTTGTATAATACTGTAATCTCTCTTCTAATATTTTTGATCTATGTGTTATATAACATACCCTTGCATTTGTTTCAGATAATTTTGTTTCTTTTATCATATATTCAAGTGAGCTTATTAATTCCTTCTGTTCTTCTTCATTATATTTATAACACTGTTCATAAAATTTTATTTTTGTCTGACATAAAATAATTAATTTATGTAAATAATCAAATATATCTCCAATTTCAACAATTTCTTTTATTGTTTTTATTTTTTCCTTATATCTATCTTCTAGTTCATAAAAACGTTCATTCATTTTGTTTATTTCCTCTTTTAAATTTTTATTATTTAATACTATCTTTTGATATCTTTTATTTGTGTTAAAATTAATTAATGTTATTTTCTCTGGTTCTGTACAAGCTTCTTCATATGTTATCATTATATCTTTTATTTTTTTTTCTAGTACGCTATTTTCCATTTTTAAGTCATTCATTAGTTTTATCTTCTTTTCAGATTCATTTGTCAAGTTTTTTATTCTCTCCTTAAGTTCCTTATTTTCTGCACAAAAAAAAAAAAAAAAAAAAAAAAAAAAAAAAATTAAATTTTACCTTACGTGTGCAAGCAGAGTTAATCTTTCTAGTCTTTAAAGAAATTTTTTTTTCTATTTGTGCTATGTACACAGAAACGTATGTGAATTCTCCTAGACTTAGAAGAATGACTACATCGGTAAACGCATACAGTCATGTATTTATGCAAAGTACACCTCGATACACATATACCGGTGCACATGTACTTTTTGCCGTTACCTTCAATTTTTAAGCCCATTTCGTTATGTATAAACTCAATTTCTGTTATTTTTTTCTGCAAAAATTCATCTGCACTTTTGATGTTCACATCAGCTGCTATTTGCAGGCGCTTATTTTTCGTCCTTATATTTTCTACGTCCACCTGGGTTTAAAAAAAATTTCGCATTTGGCTGCATTCATTATTGCACTGTTGTAAACATGTATGTATGTACGGATATAAGCCTTAATGTATAAATACATGCCCTCCAAGAGGTATAAATGTATGTAGCATGTATGTATGCATGTATGTATGCAAGTATGTATGCATGTATGTATGCAAGTATGTATGCATGTATGTATGCAAGTATGTATGCATGTATGTATGCATGTATGTATGCATGCCTATCTAAGGACATCATTTGCAGTGAACATGAAAAAAAAAAAAAATTACTACAGTTCTTTCATAAATGGACGTTTTAAACATACCTTCAAGGATCTTATTCTCTCATTCAAGGTAGCTATTTCGATATCCCTATTTTTTATTTCAATATCTTTAAGTTTTTTGACATTATCTGCATTACTTTTTATGTCTTCATTTTCTTCTATTAAAATTTTTATGTTGTTATTTATTGTTGTAAAATTTGAATTATTCAAAGTCTTTACCCATTTTTTTAAAAGCCCTTTATCACTTTGATAAAATGTATAAATGTTATCTTCAATATACGGACAAGTTTTTATTTGTATAATATCTTCATTCTGTCCTAAATTAATATCACCTATATCTTCAATCACCTGAACAGGAACTTAAAATTTATTTTTTACAAAAGAAAGAAGTCTATATTATTAACAATTTTTTGAGAAAGCAATCATGTTGAATAAACGTTATATATGAATGTAGGGAGAAAAGGGAAAAATGAATTGCAAAAAAAAAAAATAAAAAATAAAAATAATAATAATATATTCCTTTATGCAGAAGTTTGTTGTCTGTTATTCGCCTTAGCTGTGTTATACTCTTTTAAGAACTTACTTTATTTTTCAATGCTAAATGATAATTGATAGTTTGTACTTGACTACCCTCTAACAAGAAGACAACATACGGTCTGTAGTCCCCCTTTGATTTATACACATAAAAAAAATTTGCTTTAATAAAACAAATGCATTTTATCCATTTAAAATTTCCTTTACATGAAACTTCTAAACTTGCATAATAATCATCATTTTCTTTCGTTGTGATATTTTTTTGGAGATATGTGAAAGGATAATGTTCCTTGACTTTTTTTTTTTTTGATATATACATGTACAGTTCACCTGTAATACATTTTTTTATTGAGTTGTTATTTCCAAGATGTATTAGTGAACTGACGTCAAACATTTTTTTTTTTTCTTTTTCTTCTTTACCCCTCTCGCTATTTCAATAAATTATGTACTTTAATGAATAGTCGAATTTGTTCAAACAGAGGGCACAAAAAAGGAACAAAATTAAGGAATACAAAACGCAAATTTATGTATTTTTTTGAATTTTTTTTTTCTGTCTTGTTGCTATTATTTTGCCATAATTTTGCTGTTTTTTTGCTCTTAATTTATTATAATGCTCTTTTTTTTTTTTTTTTTTTTTTTTTTTTATTTTGTTTTTATATTTTCTTTTTTTTTTTTTTTTATTCGTTTTTAATCTACGCAGAACTTAACTCATTTGTCCTGTGTTTATCAGCAGAAACACCATTTGCAATAAGCAGCTTTTGCCAATTTTGCGTATACTTATACAAACGAATGTATGTACATGTATGCTCGTATATATGTATTTGTGTATGTATGTATGTATTTATGTATGTGTGTATTTATGTATGTATGTGTGTATTTATGTATGTATGTGGGTATTTATGTATGTATGTGTGTATATATGCATGTGTAAATTCATTTAACATTCGTAAATTATGTAAACCGTTTCAATGATAAATTTTCCGTAAAGTGAAAATGAGGTGAATGAGAAGCACCGGTAGGCACAGTTCCATTTTTTGTTCTTTTTTTTTCTCATCAAAATGGATATTAAATGAAATTTATTTTTGGAAACTTCAAAATTTGGCATAATATTAAGGCATATGGCACTGTGTACAAATACAAAAATATATACATCCGTATATATATGTATGCATATGTATGCATATGTATGTATATGTATATATGCAAGTGTTTATATGCATATGTACACATCACTTCGCACTACGAAGAATGACTTAATACTTGCCGAAAAAAATAAGAAATAGCTACACGAAAAAAAAAAAAATAAAGATGTTATTTGCATGTATGTTATATATACATATATAGACAATAAACATGTAATACAGATTAAAAGAGGAAATACACAAAAGTTAACTGCACATGTTGAAATCCGTTCAAAATAAATGGGATTCTCCAAATTTTCGAAATAAAATTAAGGATAAAATGATTTACTTTAAAATAGTTTTATTAATTGACAGTTTTCATATTGGAACATACAAAAATTAATGGTCATATTTTTAAAAAGAAAAAATTTACTTCGTATATAATTTTTTTGTAATTATTTAAATCGTAAAATATGCTAGTTTAGAAGGCACGTTTTGTTCACCCCTGTTGTTTTTCCTTTTGTTTTTGTTTTAACTTTTACTTTTCGTATTCGTTCTCTTCTCAATTTACACGCTATTTAACACGCCATATAATATGCATTCCTTTTCCTATGTGATTGGGACTACACATTTCCCTTTACTTAACATTAAAAAGAAAGTATTACAAATGTAATATTTATAAGCAACAATTTTTGTTAACCCTTAAAATGGAAAAGCCAAAGGAAAAGGAAAAACCATACACATTAAAATGTTAGATATTAAAAAAAAAAAAAAAAAAAAAGATAAAACGCGGAAATATTATTACTAGAACAAAATGGTGTAAGAATGTTTTATAAAATTTATGTTGAGAAAAAAAAAAAAATATTATAAATTTTTTCCATTTCAATTGCTAATATTTTTATTTTTTTAAATTCTTTTTCGTTTTTTCCCGTACAAAAGTTAATCTAATGAACAGGAAATTTTTTTTTTTTTTTTTATCCCTTTTGTAATTTTTTCTACATAATAAAAAAAAAAAAAAAAAAAAAAAAAAAAATGATAAAACAAAATTCAACCAAATTTTGAAAAATACCAAATGATAGGAGAAACGGTTCAATTTTTCAATTTAAATAAAAACAGAACAAAAAAAAAAAAAAAATTATAAATAGAAGAAAATAAAATACCAGTCTTCTCAACTTTTGAAAAGTTCTCTTGGTATTGACTAATACATATAATATTTTTCAGATAATAAAGAACTATTGCAATTGCAAATGTATGTACATAAAAGCTTTTAAAGAATTACATTAAAAAAAAAAATTTTTTATTTATTACGCCCTATCTATATAATAGTAATAATTATGACAGTTTGTCCGAGTGGTTAAGGAGGTTGACTCGAAATCAACTGGGCTCTGCCCGCACAGGTTCAAATCCTGTAGCTGTCGATTTTGTATCATTTAAAATGTCGTAATAAAAAGAAAAATAAAAAGAAAAAGAAAAAAATAGAATGTAAAAAAATAAAATATTTAGTGAATTTAGTGAAGTAGTGCAAACTCCTTATCACATTGATCACATTGAATTTGTAATAAAGGGTGAGAAAAAATTAACATAAAATAAAATGGTAATTGTAGTGTGTCTGTCGTTTAGCATTTATATAGAAAGTATTTTATCAATTACAATTACACTAATATATAGGGCTATAATATAATATTTTATAATAACAATAACCTTAAATTCTGATGCAAACATATATGGAAAGTGTTTAAAAGGAATGTAATAAAAATATTTAGCAAAATGAGTAAATGTGTATTTATGTATGTGTCGTTATATAAATAAATCATTCTCTAACCAAAATTTTTTTCTTATTTTTCATTTTCATTTTCATTTCTACACTTATGTTAATTTATAAGTTTATTATTTTATTTGAAAAATTTTTTTTTTTTTTAAATGTTGACGGCAACCTATGGTAGTATGTTGTAATAAGATCTGTTATGAGGAATATACAATGATACTTTTGCCCATTCTTTTACCAGCTATTAATCTTTTTTTTTTTTTGTATTTTAGTCATACGAATAGTATTTATATATATTATATATATATATATATATATATATATATATATATATATATATATATATATCACATGGAATGCACAAACACGATTAAAAATTTCGACGTGGCATTTATTGAAGCAGTAGGAAACGTAATAGCAACATCAAACTACAAAAATAAAAAAAATAAAATAACTTCGTACTGCTGTTGCAGATTCAATAACCGCATAAAATGCATGCTATACGTATCTTCACTATATGAGAACAAATTTAATTTACAATTTAATCTGTTTAGTGATTTAATCAAAAAATGTATAAAAATTTAATATATTAGTTTTTATCAGTTCAAAAGGTAATATATTTTTTTTTTTCGACTTTGTATATATGAAAGATATTTAAATATTATATGACACCTTAAAATAGCAAGTTAATAATTTATTCTTTCAAAGTTCAAAATAAATAAATGTGTACTTCAATTTTTTGGAGAGAAAAAATATATTGATAAGAATTTAGTATCTACAGTATAAAATTTTCTATTGCATAATAATAATATTGAAGAAACTATTTTTTCGATTTTTTTTTTTTTTTGGAGGGTTTCTTTTATCGAAAATATAAAGTTTGTGTATCAGGTAATCATTAATATGTAAGATTTTAAGGAATGAACGAATTTAAATGTATCTACGTACATATATATATATATATATATACGTACACTTCCGACCATGATACAAATGTATATAGAAAACATGAAAAATTACGCACTTATTACTAAGTGCACATGCTTAGGCTTGTTTTACCCCAAATGCACGACTAGGTTTTATGTACCTGTTAAAATTTAATCAAACAAGCGAGCACTAATAGAAGGTTAAATGTTCACACTTGCATAAATATATATATATAAGTAAATATAAATTATATATATGTATGTAAATATCAAGTATAAATACGTAAATATATATTTATATATGTGTGCATACAACTGAGTTAATGTTATTTTAATTGCTCTTTATAGAATCACAAATTGCACCATTTGTACATGTGCATGTACGCATACATATTTCTATATGCCATTTTTAGAAATGGTATGCCACGAGGAGATAAAATATACTTTTTTGTGTACCCATATATGAGTTTGTTTAATCAAAATCGTTCCTACAAAATACTGTACGACATACATATATGATCTTGGAATAAAGTGTATAATCTTATATTTATAGATAATTATGTATTTCAGTTTTTTTTTAAATTCAACATAATTTGGTATACATGATATATGGTATTAAATTGAAAGAAAAATGTGTACTTATAAACTGTCATATTTTATTTTTATTTTTTTGCAAAATTCCAAATTATCAACTTCCCTTTGCAAAGTGACGTAAAAAAAAAAAAAAAAAAAAAAAAAGTACACCAAAATAAAAGGTGCAAAACATTCGGCCGCGTTAAATTTGAGTACTAGCATATGTATTAATCATCTCATTTGAACATAAATTTATTTTGCTTATTTTGTATATATATATATTTTTTTAATTAATTTTTCTTTTTTTCTTTCCTTCTTTCTTTCTTTCTTTCTTTTTTTTTTTTTTTTTATTCCTATCGCCTGTTTTCCCTTCAGCAATAATATTTAAAAACAACTACTGAACCTTGATTATTTGTTCATAATTGGAGCAAAAAATCATACATATGCAAACTGCTACATTATTGCTTAGACATTATTATATATATTTAATATATATATATATTTATATATGATATAAATGCTTGAATGTATAAATAAGTTTTTATATAAATACATGAACACCTAAGTACGCATTTATATAAATACGTTAATACGTATACATGGGCTTGTGCGGATATGTGAATATATAATTGCCTGTTTATACAAATATGTGTATAAGAGTTCCTGTAGGACGTACATTTAAATGCTCGAATGCATATTCGTATATATATTTATGTATACTTATATATATATATATATATATATATATGTGCATATATATATACATATATATACGTATGTACATACATATTAATATTTATATGCACGTGTACCTGTACATAATACAAACCTATATAACGTTAAATAGATTAATAAGAACCATATTACCATATTCCTTGTGTAATTTTTGCAAAATACTTGACATAACTGCAAAAAGAAACACTATCTCTGCACATGCAGAAATATTCATTTAGGTAAATAAAATGAAATACGTTATTTTTACTTTTATTTTTATTTTTATTTTTTTTCATTCCTGAAAAAAGATTAAAGAGATTAAAAAGAATAAAATTCTGTGTACAGTTATAAACATTAAGCATGTAAAATAAAAGAGTATATTAATAAATACCTTGCTGAATGAACGTGCTTATTTAATACCCTTATTTGCTGTTACATTCATACTACACCACACATACACACATACGTGCATACGCACATATATATATGTATATATGCTCACGTATGGATGTTTATATATATGTTATGTATATGTATACATGTGGAAATATGTATATATGTACATGTATGCACGCAAATTAATTACTGAGCTTAAGAACAAGTTTATTTGTTATTACTCATGGTAGTCATGTCAGCTTAATATACCTTCACCTGTTTCATAGGTGCACACACATTTGCAATGGTGCTTTATACTTTTATGTATTTTTATTTATAATATATATATTATTTTTTCCAAGGTAAACAATGTGCCTTATTTTTTTTTATGTACACGTATTCCAAAATTTACATATGCTCTTAATTTATATAACTGCACATTAGGACGCAAACGCTGTATATTTATGTGCATATACATGTTGTATGTAAATACATATAAATTCAAACATACATAGGTAAACATATATATATATATTTATATATAATGAGATGCCTTTCCCATTTGCATATTCAATTTTTATTTATATTAATACATAGATTGCTTATTCTTTTAAATAAATATTTGCATATATGTACAATTAATTTTTAAAAAATACATTTCCATTCAAAGCAGTTATAATTAAGGTCTTGTATTTTAACTTATTTTTTTCTTAATTTTTAAATGTGTTAATATATATGTAGTCTTTAATTTTTTCCTTTCTTCTTCATTCTTCAGTCTGCATACTGCATTCTACGTTCTGCATTCAACAATATACGTTCAACATATTGCATTCCTCTTTCTTCTTTTCTTTTATTTTTGTACATAATTCTTATTATTTCCTTCTTTCATTATATTCTTATTTTCTACATTTTGCTACAATATACATAACAAAATAAAAGAAATATTAAAATAATGATATATATGTTCTTTTTTCATTTCCAAGTTCTGCTTAATTTTTTTTTTTTTTTTTTTCTGTAATAAATACAAATATATATATATTGTATTTTTAAAATTGTTATTTTTCTACTATTTTGAAGTATTTTTGTTATTTTGTATATTTTCTTTTCTTGTATATATTATAATAGGAACACGTATATTATTTTGTGAAAATAGACATAAGCATATTTTCATGGAAAATAGAAGCACTTAGTTATGTAGGTATATATATATATATATATATATATATATGCATAGGTATATGTATATGTATATATGCGCACACATATGTACGTATGCACATGTTAGAATGGGTATTTAAACATGTGTGTATATGTATATATATGCATGTGTATGCTTGTATGCATATATAAACTGTTTACGAGAAAACGCGTTATCTGTTAAGATAAGAAATTAAAAGATATAATAAATACGTTTGAGTTGTATTTTAATTTTTTATTTATATAATTACTTGTGTCAAAGTGCTTTTTTATGTTTAGCGTCTTTTGAACTTCTTTAATGTTCAATCTTTAATCGTCATTATATTATAAAATATAATATTACTTTATTTTATTTGTATTTTATATATATACCATCCTTTCATTTTTTACTATATTATATACACATTTTTACTTCATTATATGTGCATTTTTACTTTATTATATGTAAATTTTTACTCTACTATGTACACCTTTTTGTTTTATTTTATTTTATATTCTTTGAATTTTTGAATAGCCTTTTTTCTTCATTATTTCTCTTTTATTAATTAAATAAGATATTTAAGGTATTTCATAGCAAGTACTTTATAATTTTTTCGGGCAGTTTATTAGGACATTTTTTATTTATACCTATATATTTTTATAAGACAAAGGGGAATAAAAAAGTAAAAAGTGACAAGGAAGTGTGGAACAGTCATATGCCTGTACTACACATGTGTAAACGTATGCATGTACGTATGTATGTAGGAACGTGCACATGTAGGAATGCGTATATATATATATATATATATATATATATAGGGATGTATATGTGTAGATATGCATTAATGCTTATGTATGCGCGTCATAGGGTGAATTGATTTGAACACAGATGTATATAAGTTCATAAACGTTTCCTTATTTTTCCTTCTTCCTTCTTTCGTACCTTCTTATACTCATTCTTTCAATTTTTTTTTTTTTTTTAATTTATAAAAAATAATATTATTGAACGTCTGTTGGAGATCAAAAAAAAAAAATTTTGTATACACATCAAATTAAGCAGCAGTTATACACACATATGCATATATATATATATATATATATATATTATATATATATATATATATATATATATATATAATATATATATATTTGTATGTATGTATGTATGTGTAGCATATATAATTAACCCTTTTATTTTTCTAATTTTCGTTGCGTTAACATAAATATCGTTGTTCCTGCGCATATTCATGGTGCTTTTGTAATTATATAAAAACATGTACTTTTATTAGTACTCAAATTATAGGTGCTTTATATATATATTATTTTTGCTTTTATTACTTTTGCATATTAATTGGGTGCTGCCTATATATAAAGGCAAATATATATTTGCCCAAGCGCATTTACCTACACCTACGTATACTTACGTATGTACACATATACATATATACACTCGTACATACGTGCAATTAAATCTAACGGAACGCGAATATTTATAAAGCGTTTATCCATACAAAGTTTTTAATGTACAGCATAAAAAGAGCTTTTCAATTTTTTTTAGAAAATAAGTTAAAAAATTTGGTGTTTCATCTAGTACAGTTATATAGTAGCTAGATTATACATCCAAACTATATGTATGAGTGTCGAAAATTTAAAATATGACCTGTACAGATTAATTCATTTCATAATTCTAGTATGTCTATTGAAACGCGTCCTTATAAGAACGGCATAAAACAATGATTTCTATGTTTCATTTTTCTTCGTTTTGTTTAATTTTTTTTAAATAATATAATTTTTGAAAAATCGAAAGACAAATTTTTTAAATGAAAATTTGTATAACCAAATATTGTATTTATTTTATTTCGTTCATTCATACATACCATATCTGTACACATCCGTATACATCCATACACGTGCATACACGTACATGCACATCCGTACACGACTATCCTATTTCATCCATATATGATTAAGCATATACATATGTGTGCGCAAATACGTATATGCATCCTTATTTAAGTTTTTTCATTCCATTGTTTTCTTTATTGTATTTGAACATGTATTTTTATGTGTATGTTACCCCATATATATATATATATATGTATAAGCATATTAATATAGAAACACATTTACTCACAAACATTTTTGTATTCAAACGTACTCATATATATTTGGAATTCATTTTTTAAAGCCCATCTTTCAATGAAAATTATGAAAAATTAATTATAGTATAAAAAGCTAGAAAAAAAAAAAAAAAAAAAATGCAAAAGTAAAATTAAAAGTAAAAGGAAAAATAGCAGAAAAAGGAACAACAGCAGTAAAAGCAGCAGATGTAACTGCAGAAGGAAAGGAAAAATAATGCGACAAGTATAAATATACATATAAACAAAAATGACTGAGAATAATAATATTAACAACGACATGCATTTTTGTGTAGGTAAAATAGACTTTAACAACATTTATTTGGACATACTAAATATCCACGAAACATTAGTAAATCACATCCAAACGATAGTAACTCATGTGTACAATTTAATAGAAATAAAATTGTGCAGAAATAATGTGGTATCAACACTATCATCCTCATCAAAATTATCAACATTAGCAACAAATAAATGTAATGTTAATACGTTAAACGATTTAAGTACCATATATAAGGGGAAAGGGGCAGACGACATGACCCCTATTAGCATACCAAATGTGCATGAATATGATAAAGAAATGAATTGTATACGTGATGGTAGTACATATATGAATGGAAATCCGGTTAAGGATAACACAAATTATGAATACAATTATATAAATTGCGAAAAAGAAATAAATAATGATGAAACATTGTTAAAGCATTTAGTGGAAGAATACTTACAGCAAAATATATACAGAGGAACTTATTCCGAAATGCATATCTATGATGATGATAAGGTAACCACAAATAAGTGTAAAAATGACAACATTGTACAGTTAAATAACTTGAATCTGCACAAAAATAATAGGAATGAATGTAATAAGGAAAAAGAGAATAAGAACAGTTTAAATGAAGCGGTAAAATATTGCGATATTAATAGTAATATGAACAGTAATATGAGGGGTAAAACACTTAATAAACAAAACTTTGATGATAAGAAGGGAAACTGCACAGATACAAGTATATGCGCCAGTAAAATATATAGTAGTAAGGATCATATAGTAGAATACCCCGTACGTAGGAAGAGTACGAATGTAGATCCTCACACCGATCTTGTTAGGAGTAAGAAGAGTGAAAAGGATTCCATAAATGAAAACCAGGTGAAGCTAAAAAAGCATATTATTCTGTTAGAGCTTATAAAATGTGTTATTCAACAGTCGAATAATTTTAAAAAGGATACTAACATGAAAAATGGTATGAACAGGGCAGATTGCATGAACAGAGTAGGTTGCACGAACGAGGGGAACAGTATAAGTTCAAAGATAGTAAAACATAATAGTGCTAATAAACCAAAGCAACAGGTAGAATTTGCTAATGGCAGTTTAAGTAAGAACGAAAATATACACAATTATAACAAAATTTGCAATTTCAGTTTGTCAAAAATAAAAATAAAATATATTAACATCATAAGTTATTACATGGACGTACTATCCCCTTTTAATAAATTTTTTGATGAAAATATCAAAGAATTTAAAGAAGATCAGAATGAGTTGAAAAGGGTAAGAAAAAAGTTAGATGAAATAGTACTAAATTATGATTATATTGTTGAAGATATTTTTAAAAAATATAACGTTCGAGGAATTACACAAGACCATTTAAATTATTTAAAAAAACATATATTGCAAGAAGATTTTCTTCAAGAAAATGATAATTTTACCAATATAAAAAATGTGGACCTACGTCATAATCCGCTTACTTCTAATAGTATTGAACATGTGCAAATTAAAAAATTTAATGGTGAAAATGCAGCTATTCCGAATTATTCATTAAATAATCATAATAATGACAATTTTCATGGTACCAAAAATTGCAGCAATTTTAGTAATCCAGTTTTTAAGAAAATCGCCCTTTGTAATAAATACAGTTCACTATATTTTGGAAAAAATATGAATAGTCAGATAAACGACAATTCTATACACAAAATGAGTGTATTCAACAATATAAATAATTTAGTGGATACATCAGTTCGTCCTTTTAATAATAATAATAATAGCGTGAAAAGTGATAGTATGTTAACAAAAAGATATGACAACGCTGTGGATACGGTGGAAAGTACATATACACACACTAACATTCAACACAGCAGTTACATGAATAGTCAGAAATATACCAATTCAAGCGCATTATATAATGAAAACGTAATAAATTTTAAAGATACATATAATCCTATAAATAAAGACGATTCAATTAGTTTAGTATTTCCAAATGTGAGTAGCACCAATTTTATTGGAGATGACCTATCCACTACACAATTTAACTGCGCAAATGGAAACTTAGAAAGCTTAAGAAAACATAAGGAAATAATTAATAATAATATTATTCGTGATAATCATAATGCGAATTATAATAATGTACCCACACCTGACTTTGTTTGTGCAAAAAATAATATCATACTTTTTGACAATAACGTAGACGCAAAAAGTTTGGGAAATTATACACCCAAAATTGACATGAACAGTTCAGGAGCAAATGAAAAGAATGGAGAGGGAAATAAAATGACTAATTATCATTCCAATTTTATATACGGCGCAAATCGTGAAAAAACAAAAAAAATAATAAATAATAATGATAATAGTAATAAAGTTAATAATAATACAGTTTTTGCAGATATGGAATTTATCTGCACAGGTCAGAATCGTGTGATAAGTGATAACAGTGCAGGTAATAACAGTAACACAGCCAGCAGAAGAGACAGTAATGATGGTATGATTAATGAAGTAAACAATAGTGGAGATAATCAGAGTAGTAGTGGTCAAAATGGCAGAGATCAGAACAATAACGTTAGCAACGAACTGATCCAGCGTAACACATCTGATTTAATCAGTTTATTTTCATCCGGATGTACTTCAAATTTACCCACAAAAAATAATATCGATAATATTATGTATTATCATAAATCTAAAATGAATAATGGAGGTATTGATGTAAAATGTGTTACAGAAAGTGAATCAATAAACGCAGAGGATAGCAAGGAAAAACAAAATGGTAAAATAATGAATGAGAACAGTTTGTCTACCAGTATAGAATACGGCGTAGACAATGTAGCTATACAAAATGGTGTAGGTGTAAATGTGAGTGAGAGTGTAAATGAGAGTGTGAGTGAGAATGTGGATTTAGATTTAGGAGATGATAGTTCTCTTTTATATGAGCAAAGTAAAAAATATAAGAATTTCCATAGGGACGATTTTTCTAGTTGTAAAAACGAAAGCAATTGTTATAAAACGTACTCTAATGAAACATATAGAAATGATGTGAACTATAATTCAAATGATGATAATTTATGTTTTAATACAACAACAGAATTTAATCATATAAGTAATTACAAAAGTGTGCAAGCAGCAGATAGTAACACTATTGAAGTGAATGATTACCATCTTGAGAATAATGAAAATTCATATAATATTTTCCATAATGAAACAAAGGAAATGTACATGAACAAAGCGAATGATGTAAAGGATAATGATTTAGATGATGCAGTCATAAGGAATTCATTACCCACTTCGATAGTAGAATCGAACGATGATATTAGTGCAATCGTGGTAGCAGCTCAGTCTTATGGCAGTAATGAGGATAATCAGAATAACTTTTATAATAACTATAATAGTTGCATTGACAATACTGGTTATAATAGGATATCAGAAAATATCAGTTTCAATAAATGGAATAGTGCCAGTTGTGAGGGTGCAAAGCACGATCAGACGAGTAGTTGCTCATATAGCAACAACGATGATAGTAATAGCAAAAAGGACAAGATAGATAATAATAGTGGCAGTGGTAATAGCGGCAGTGGTAATAGCGGCAGTGGTAATAACGGAAGTGGTATTAGTGGTAGTGGCAATAGAGAATCGAGGAACCACAGCAGCAGTGGTAACAATAATGATGACGATGACGAGAGTGATAAAAGGAATAAACGAAGTAATGATAACTACAACGAGAATGAAAAAGAGGATGAGGATGAAAATAGGAAGGAAAAGAAAAATGAATACGTTAACAATAACAATAACATAAATAAAAGCAATAGCAGCATTAACAGCAATAGAAGCAGCAATGGAAGCAGTAATGGAAGCAGCAATGGAAGCAGTAATGGAAGCAGCAATGGAAGCAGTAATGGAAGCAGTAATGGAAGCAGCAATGTAAGCAGTAATGGAAGCAGTAAGAGCAACTGCAGAAATAATAGCAGTAACAATTGCAGAAATAATAGCAGTAACAGTTGCAGAAATAATAGCAGTAACAGTTGCAGAAATAATAGCAGTAACAATTGCAGAAATAATAGCAGTAACAATTGCAGAAATAATAGCTGTAACAACTGTAGAGACAGTAACAGCAGCAGCAGTAACAACATTTTAAAAAATAGCTCAAGCAACAATGTACTTAACAATATCCATGCAGACAAAGCGAAATTCATTGAATCTTCAGAACGTTTAGTAAATAATGAAAAGGAAATTAAGAACGAATTAAATAAAGAGATCGCGTTAATAAGTGCACAACAAGATGAATGTAGAGATATATTTTTACAGAATAAATATATTATGGATGCGAGTAAAAATGATATTAACGGATTTAATGCAAGGATACCCTTCTTTAGTTGCAATAATGAGAATGAAACAAGTACTAGTTTTAGCAATATGAATAGGTCAAACAGTTTGAACAACTCGAACAACATAGGAGATTTTAATAATTTAAGGGGCCATAACAATGTAAGAGGTCTCAACAGGGTAAGCGATTTTAACGGGGTAAAAGGTCTTAACAATACAAGCGATCATAACGGGGTAAGCGGTATGGACAATGCAAGTGGCCTTAACAGTGTATACGGTGTGAACATGAATATTATGAATAATATGAACAACATGAACAGTATGAACAACATGAACAGTATGAACAACATGAACAGTATGAACAATATGAACAGTATGAACAGTATGAACAACATGAACAGCATGAACAACATGAACAGCATGAACAACATGAACAGTATGAACAGTAGGAACAACATGAACAGTAGGAACGGTATGAGCAATATGAACAGCATGAACGGTATGAGCAATATGAGCAACATGAACAGCATGCACTGTATCAACGATATGAACATCCTGAGCAATGCGAACTCCAGCAACGTCAGCAGTTACTTCAACTACTGCAATAATAGTATGGGTAAAGAAGAACATAACTCGAACGGAGGAGTAATGCGCGAAAAAAGAAGCGAGAAGATAATAGGGAATAACAATCTGGGAAACATGGAAAACATAAATAAAGACTTAGTGAACAACGTAAATATGGAGATGAATTTGAAAAATTACAATAACGAAATGATGTATAACGAAATATACAATTCCTATATTGATCTTTATAACAATTTTAATGAAAAAAATGACATAAGTAATAACAGTATGATGATAGAATGTGAAAAAAACAATATTGAATATGATTTAATGAATTTTACGAATAATACATACAACGATATACACAAAATAATACAAAACGATGAAATACTAAAGAATGAGTTTACAAATATAGAAGACTCTTTTAAAATGGCACCTACGCCATTCGTATCTGATAAAAAAGCGAAATCAAAATATGATACAAATGATGAAGAAATATTATTATTGTATGATAATTATAAACATATGTTAAATTTTGGAAGTGTGTTAAGAAATGAACAAAATAAAAATAACTCTTCCGATGGATTCTTCCTTCACCCTAATAATATAGTGCTTCCAAATATGTTAAACAATGATATAATAAGTGATAGGATAAATAATGACATAGAAAAAATTATTGATATAATGAACACAAATAATGAAAATATTATGAATTATAATTTTTCTGTTGATGAGGAAAATTATAATAATGTGAACCATAGTCAGGGTAGAAGGCTTTCCTCCCTTAGCAACATGCCGGACAGATATTCCACTGATTTTCCTTCCAAAGGCAAGGAAAAAAGGCGAAAAATAGACTGTACAACAGGGGGGTATAGTGACTACAACAATAAGAGTAGCAATAAGAGCAGCAATAAGGGCAACAATACTTGTTGGAGGAGCAATGGCAATCGGGGAGGGAATAGCAGTGGTAATAGCGGTGGAAATAGCTGTGGTAATAGAGGAGGGAGTAACGGTGGAAGTGGCGGTGGCAAGAAGTACAGTGGTAACAGTAATACATTTCGGAGCAAACCAAAAATGGAGCATATTTTGGAGCATTCACATTCGAAGAAATTTCAAAAATATACTGTGGATAAAAGAAAGAAATACCAAAAGATTGACATAAGGAATTTAAATAAAAACGTGCAAAAAAATAAAGAGATATGTACCAACTGCTACATTCATTATGATAATTTTAAGTCAAGTTATGTTTTAACATTTATTAACAGAAAACAAAAAAAGCAAAGGAAATTATTTCCTGTTGAACCAAATGAAAAAGATGAAGCTTATATTATCCAAATTATGAATTACATAGAAAAGTTAAAGGACCAAGATAAAATATACGGTATTGATAAAAATTCCCCAAATGACCCTATTCAGACCGCTGTGAAGAACAACCTTGATAATGCACCTGGTCTGCCTAACTCTACCAATAGTAATGAATGCGGTACCACAAACATGGATAGCAGAACCATTTCCAATATGAAGAATAATAGTTTTAGCGGCAAAAATGCTAACATCATTACCAGCAAAAGCAATGGCGGTAAAACCAGTGACAGGATTAATTACAACGATAAGGAATACTTTCTAAAGAACAACTGTATACATGGCGAACAACACGCAAAGGAAAACTTAGCGAATGGTAGTGAGATAAGTACAAATAAAAATAGTTTAGTAAATGATAATATAACTAATTTACTTAACAATTTCAATGAACATTTATATGTTGAGCCAAAAAATGTAAATTACGCACCGGATAATTCGGTACCTATGAACAGTATTGGTAGTCCCCCTATGTCCAATGCAGCTATGTTCGATGCAATCATTCCCAATGCCTCCATATCAAAACCGCTAAACATTTATGATGATGTTAATATATCACCAAATATAGATTTTATGGATATAAATTTACTAAACGCTGCAACGAATTTTGAAAATATTAATTTAATAAACGTAGGCACAGGAGGAAATACGCAAAACATAAACATGATTTTTGAAAATAATGACAAAATAGATAATATGGAAAAATCGGGGAAGGTTAATTATTTGGCTGAAATTGCAAGTCCTGGTAGTATCAACAACATTAGCAATAATATGATTAGTAGTGAAGTTAGCAGTAGCAATACCGCGAATAAAAGCGTAGGCCATAACGTCAATGGGAGAATAGGTCGTAATGTGAGTAATAACATCAGTTATAGTGTAAGCCGTAACGTGAATGGAAGCGTAGGCCGCGATTTGAGTAATAACGTCAGTTGTAGTGTTGGCTGTAATGTGAACCGTAACGAGGTCCAGAGCGGGGAGGATAACAATATAAATAGATCTTTTGCACCCAGTTCATATGAAAATAATAATGTTCATTCAAATATAAAAAACATTACATATAGTTGTGCGAATGACAAGGAAGTAAAGCAACAGAAGGAGAATTGTACGAACGAAAAGGATGATTATAATTCTGTAAATTTGTTAAATAATGTTAATTATCAAAATTATAGTAACAGCAATTTTGCAAATGATAACGAAAATGAAATAATACACCAGTTTAGTTCTATGATGAATGAGTACGAAAATAGCATCTTAAATAACTTGAGTTATGATCAAATAATTAATATGCAGAACAATCCAACAGAAGAAACCGATATGCAGCATAACGAATGATATGAATGAACGAAAGGAGGGAGGGACAGATTAATTACTCATAATATTACAAAACGAATGAGAAATATTAACAACCAGTTGAAGCGATTATTAAGAATAGTATGGAATATACACGAGAACGTGAACAAGTCAGATTATTTTCCAAGGGCTAACCTTATCGTATCATAGCGCCTTCAGGGAAAAAAAAAAAAAGAAGCCCACAGAAGTAATATGTACACGGAAATACACACACACATATATATATATATGTGTATACCCACGAAGTTAATGTATAACCAAATGCGTAATTCACACAGATGTATTATATGTAATTAAATTGTAATAGTCTACGCTCCACTCCATAATTAAAATATCTGCCCGTTATTTATGTTATCAAAAAAAAAAAAAAAAAAAAAAAAAGAGCTGAACCTTGAGGCAGCAATTTTATTCATCTCTATAAATTATATGCAGTTTTCATTCATTACAGTTTTCGAATCTATGCGCATATGCGTACGTGCATATGTAGACATATGTATATATACGTACAAAAATGAGCACGTGAGTGTGCAAACATAGATGCATACGTACATATACGTGTGTGTAGGTATATATTTCCTCGAAACTGAATTGCCTAAACGTAGCATGGACTGGCCAGTACGATATAACGTAATTTAAATAATCATATACAAATTGTTCATAAATGAACAAGCATCTTATTAAAAGAATGGGGGGAAAAAAGAGCAGTGAAGGCGTGGAAACACGACCATATAAACTTATGCATGCGTTATAATTAAAACTTACAAATATGGAGTAATCTTAATGTTTCTTCATATAGATGTACATATACGTGCATAAGTACATACATATGTACATGTGCGTGTACCTTTTTAGTAGTTTTAAATTTCAGTTTATTTAATGCAAACATTTACCAATTTTCCAATTTTTTTTCCTTATTTCTTTTTTTCATTTCAATATTTGAATTGTATAAATTCCACCAACTAGAGTCTTCCTTTTCTAGGTAATTAAACTTTTTGTTTTTTTGTATCTAAAAAAATTTACTTTTTATAAAAAAAAAAAATAAATAAAATAAAAAAGAAGGCGTATGAAAAATAGTGAACAACCGAGCAGTTACGTAATGGAACAACTTAACAACAAATTACTTTCACTCATGAAGCAAAAACAATTCAGTATTTGCTGCCCCTCTTAGGTGTATTCATGCTGTTAAAAAAAAAAAAAAAAATGAAATAATAAGACAATTTCGAAAAAATGAACCGTTCCGTATTTTCAAGTTATATGAACACAAACAAGTTTGTTCAAGGGTCTTTAAATAAGCTATTCTTTAATGCTATATTATGGTTTTTAATTTGTAAAAAAAAAAGTCAATCCCAATTCGTTAAAAAATAATGAAAAAAGGATAAAGGAAGAGGGAGTGGAAATATGAACGAAAATGAGAACAAGATAACGTATAAGGAGAATCAAAAAAAAAAAAAAAAAAAAAAAAAAAAAAAAAAAAAAAAAAAAAAAAAAAAAAAAAAAAAAAAAAAAAAAAAAAAAAAAAAAAAAAAAAAAAAAAAAAAAAAAAAAAAAAATAAAAAAAAAAATATAAATAAAAAAAAATAAAAATAACACACTATATGGCATCTTCGTCTTCTTCACTAACACTTAATACGTTATATTTGTATTTTTTTCCTTTTTTGTCGTCTTTTCTTCTTTCATTTTTGTTTCCCCCCTTCCCGTTATCCTTATTTAAAGGCATATCACCTGTAATTATATTTTCCTTAAGAAATAATATCCTTAAATCGTTTATGTAAGTGCAATTTTCCCTTTGTTTCTTTGACAAATAATTGCTAACGTTATTCCTATTAATAGCAAGCACTTTTTTACACTCAACTTTGCTTCTATACTCTTTTTCTTTTTCATTTAAATATTCATTAAATTCTTTAATATTTAAGTAGTCCTTATTTTCCTTTATTTTCATATTTACAAAATCGATGTCGATGTTGATATCACCTAAGTTAAAAGGAAAAAGAAAAATTATATATATATATGAAACAAATGGGTACAACTGTAAATGCATTACTCAGGAAAAGCTCACATGAAGCACATAAAAAATATTCGAAGCTAATGACTAAATCTAAGCATATTGTTAAGTAGAGGGATACTCATATACACGTGGAATTATGGATGAACGTGGCATGTATGTAATACGAGAATAATATCGTGTATTGATTTATATTACTGAATCTCTTCCCGAATATTTCAGTATATTTGTCTATAATTTCATTTTTTACTTCGTCGTCATAACAAGAAAAATGTATTTCATAATTATTAAATTCGTTTTTAATATCGTCCTCAAACCAATCAATACTATCATCAATTATTTTCGTTTGCTCTTCATTATGAGAGTTACTTAGCATTTTATCTCGTAGGTTAAAGGCTACAAAGAAAAGTAAAGAAAGCATGCAAATAGGTGTATATGCTCACAGTTGCAAGCATGCACACGACATTAGAAATGCGCGTTTGTGTAGTAAGATGCATAACATGTGCATTTATATAAGCACATGGTAAACGGCACATACATATATATGTAGAACACATATTCATATATGCACACATATGTAGGTATGCATCTGATCATTGCTCATTTCGTGTGTACTTATGCACATACTTCCAAATGCTTGTAATATATTTTTTTTTTTTTAAATGCAGATTTTCAACAATAGTGCAGAATGGACTAAAGGAGTTACCTTCCTTCAAATAGCTATTTCCTGAATCAAAATAAAATTTATGGAAGAAAGCGTCTGCATTTTTTATTGCCATCAGAGTTTTTTTAGGTGAACTATCTACACATTCAGTAGGTATGAATATATTATTTATTACGGACGATTCATATAATTGGTTTTCACAAAAAATACATATTTTATATTTTATTTTCGTGCAATAAATTTTTCCACATATTAAACAGTTGGCATAAATTTTGTGATTTTGTCCATTGCATGTACATATGGTCTTGCTCTTTTTTTTTTCTTTTTTGTTATTCTTTTGGTTAACACCTTCGTCCGACTTTGTATTTTCTTCCTGTATGAAATCTATGACTGTCCTTAACGAATAACTGTTTTCCTTTATTTTAAAAATGTAAAAATAATCGTCCTCTCTTTTTTTTCCCCTACCATTATTATTACCACTATTATTACTATTATGATTACTATTACTCTTACCATTATTATTACCAGTATTATTATTATTATTATTATTATTATCATTACTGTTACTACAACTTTTTAATGTGTTTAATTCTACATTTTTTATAAATTCAAAATTGCCTATTTTGTTTGCGTCATTTTTTGTATTTCCTTTAAATTCTTCATCAACTCTTTTATTTTTTAAACCCCCTATTAATTCATTAGTCCGTACATTTTCAACCGATGTACTATTGGTTTCCACAATTTTGTCTTCTCCTGATGCTTCGCATGTGATGCCTACCTTTACTAATTTATTGCAATTTTCCTCATTACTATTTTTTTTTAAAACATCCTTCTTCTTTTGTATTTGTTCCTCTTCACTATGATTTTCTTTTTTTTTACTTTTTACACAAGTACTTTCTTTTAATTCCGCTTCGGCGGATTTAGCTTTATCTTTATGTTGTACAACACAGCGTACCTCTTTTTTGCTGGTATTGTTCTTGTATGTATTTATATCCACATTTACATTTTTGTTTGTATTTGCGTTTTTACTTATATCCACATTTACATTTTTGTTTACACTCACTTTTTTACTTTCCGTAATGTCATTCTTTCCTTCAAACACATTTTCAAAATAATCACATATGGTTTTACCAATAAAATTATTGAAACTCTGTTTATCAGTTATGGTATCATTTGACTGGTTTTCATCAACGCTGGCAAAAAATTTTGTTCTTGAATCAACTAGTTCTTGTGTAAATTTCTCTACCCTGCTACGTGAGTATTTAATATTCTTATTATTTTCAAAAAATGATTCATTTATTAAGTGTATTGAGCTGTACAAACTATATGATTTACAGTTTAAAACAGATTTTATGTAATTTACATCCAGTTCATCATTCTTTAAGTTAAAGAATTTTATTATTTTGGTGCACAGGTAACTCGCGTACCTGTCGCTGCAGTCGTCTGCCTGCATCCTTTCTTTTCCATTTGTTTCGTAATGTTTAGTTTTATCGTGATTTGATTTATTTTATTATGCTCTGATTTATTTTGTTATACTTTGATTTATTTTGTTATACTTTGATTTATTTTGTTATACCTTGATTTATTTTGTTATACTTTGATTTATTTTGTTATACTTTGTTTTATTTTGTTATACTTTGATTTATTTTGTTATACTTTGATTTATTTTGTTATACTTTGATTTATTTTGTTATACTTTGTTTTATTTTATTATGCTTTGTTTTATTTTATTATGCTTTGTTTTATTTTATTATGCATTGTTTTCTTTTGTTTCGTTTTCTTTTGTTTCGTTTTTTAATTATATTTTACCTTCTCCTTTTCCCCTATTTCATTTGTTCGTATGTATGTGCCTACATATATACCTGCGCAAACCGACATATGTATAAGTGTACAAGGTAATAACATAGAGGGAATACTTAATAGCTAACTAGGTGAATTATCAATTCAAACGATCTTGAAGAAGGGGGAAAAATAATAAACGACATTCACATTTATGTACATATGAATTAGTATATATACACATATTTGTATATATGTACATACAAGTAAACACAATTGATTGCTTACTTATTCGCGTACAACGAATTTCTCGTACATTTCCATAAATTTTTCTTTTTCCAGATCCATGACACAATTTGTAACACATTGTCTGCGTTTTGCTTGAGAATAAAATTGAGCTATTCGTGATATGAATGCCAACTGATTTTTGTTATAAAAATAAGAAAAATAATACTCTTTTGTGAAAATTAATTTGAGAAAACGATAAATGATCATCTTTCTTTTGCTGCGCTTCACTGCTTTGTACTGCTTTGTTTTATTATTATTTTTTTTTTTCCCGTTGCGGGTATGCTTATGATAACACATTATTTATTCCGAAGAACAGAATGACTTATTACATTACAGAAAAAAATAAAATATGCAAAAAAAAAAAAAAAAAAAAAAAATTGCACCATCATTTAAATTTTATTTAAATATATTTTAACTAACATTTAAATCTATTTTAAAGCTATTTTAAAGCTATTTTAAAGCTATTTTAAAGCTATTATAAAGCTATTATAAAGCTAATTTGAAAGAAAAGAAATCTGTAATTAACTTTTCTTTTTTCTTTTTCTTTTTCTTTTTCTTTTTCTTTTTCTTTTTCTTTTTCTTTTTCTTTTTCTTTTTCTTTTTCTTTTTCTTTTTCTTTTTCTTTTTCTTTTTCTTTCTTTTTCTTTTTCTTTTTCTTTTTCTTTTTTTCTTTCTTTTCTTTTTCTTTTTCTTCCTTTTTCTTCCTTTTTCTTTCTTTTTATTTTTCTTTTTCTTTTTCTTTTTCTTTTTCTTTTTCTTTTTCTTTTTCTTTTTCTTTTCTTTATTCTTTTCTTCTTTTCTTTTTCTTCTTTCTTTTTCTTTTTCTTTTTCTTTTCTTTTCTTTTCTTTTTTTTTTCTTTTTTCTTTTTTTTTTTTTTTTTTTTTTTTTTGATCTCCATTATGTTTAACTGAAAATGATTATACATCTTATTTGCTATTTTTTTTTTTTTTGTTTTACTTTTTTTTTTTCTTTACACATGTTCAGTTGATACGTGTAAAAAGACTGTCAAAAATGGTAAGTGTGTAGATACGTAAAAGGCAAATATTTAAGTAGCATATACTTATGAAACAAATACAATGAGACAAGGATATATTAAACAAACGACTGTGTAGCAAATATGTATAAAATGAATACGCACCGTGTTGATATTCGGCGTACCACTACACGATAATATGCTATGCTGCACAAAGACGACACAGGAGAGTTGAGTACCGCGCAGGCACACATATACATGCTTAACTTTTGAGGAGAATGGAAAACCAGCCATTGAAGTTCCTTTTTTTGTCGTTGACACATAAGGTATTTCTTAACGTTCTAAGTGAGTTAATAATGAACATATTTTTTTCATTGGTCCTATTTTCATTCAAATAATTTAAAATACATTTATCATATGTATATAATAAATGCTGGAATTCAAAAAAATGAATTTTTGTCCAAACATTGTCTTTTTTTTTTCTGTTTATAAATTCTTCTAAAGATTTTATTTTTTGATCAACATTATTTAATTTTTCATTAATATCTTTTGCAGAATAAAATATATCTTTTGCTGTACATAATGTTTCTTTAATTTTTTCTTCAGCTAAATAGTTGTCATTAAATGATAAAAGTATTAAAGCGTCATTTTTCCCCATATTATTGTAAATTTTTTCAATATTTGAGCTAAGCTTATTTAATATTTCATTTGCTTCAACTCTACTTGGAAATTCAAACATTTTTTCATTATTTTCAATTTTAAAATTCTCATTATTAGCATTCTTAAAACAGTTGTACATTTTTTCATTACATAAATTTTCATAATCCCTAAATATTAAAATATAATTTTTTATTTTATTTTTATTTTTTAAATTCATAATTAAATTTTCTGCACATTCATCATCATTTTCACACACACAGTGGAAACAATTTTTCAAAAAAATCTTTGGCACTTTCTCTTCAATATATTTATTCTTTGAATCATATATACATAAGTTTTTCTCATACTTAAAACATATATCCTCTTCTTGAATTATGTTATTGGCTATGTTCGAATAATTATCTCTGTTAAGAAAAAGGGGAAGGGGGTGGTAAAAGCTGCTGAACTCGTTTGCGCCAAACTCGCTAATCTGAAAAGCAGCAATAGTGCAAAAAGGGGGGCGCCCAAATGGATAAATAGGTAGAAAAATAAATAAGCAGTATATAAATAAATAGCGATTAACAATACGTGCAAATACACATATATACGAATAAACATATATGCGAATAAACATATATACGAATAAACATATATGCGAATAAACATATATACGAATAAACATATATGCGAATAAATACACAGGAAAATGTCCAATCGAATGGACAAACGAAGGCGTCACTACATAGGGGGGCTACGAATTATTACCTTCTTTATGGCCAGGAACATACTTATTTTGGCGTCATCAATGGAGTTATGACCATTGTCTCTTTTCATAGTAATATTTAAATGCTTTTTTGAAAGATTGAATAAGGAGGGTTTTATAAAATAATAATTAGAACCCGAATATATTACTGAAGTGTCAATTACATAATCATGTTTTATTTTTAGTGCATGTAAATCATTTTCAAGGGAATGTCCAATTAGAATAGATTTATTATTTAGAATTTTTTTTAAATATTCTTGCACATCTTTTAATTTGGTATTTACATTTTCTAAGGTACTTTCATTTATACCTGAGTACAGTGTTAAATAATTCGTAATTTTATTATCAGGTACAACATAAGAATCATATACAATATTCATATAAGCATCGACGACGGTAATTTTTGTTAATTCTCTTTGGTGGTTTGTCGTTTCGCACATTTCACAGTCTATACTAAAAATATTGTTTAAATCGAAATCACCAAAGGGGATCTCTTCCTCCTTCTCTTCACCTCCATTGTGTTCGCTACTCACGCTGCTTTCTTTACACATTTCGCTGCTCAGACACTTCTCTTCTCCCACGTCGTTGTTGACATCACTCCCTTTTCCGATTTCGTTGTTGATACTACTCTCCTTTCCCATTTCGCTTTTAACACTGTTTCGACTTTTTTCATGTGTCCCAAGCAAACCTAAGCTACCATTTAACAGAGTGCTTGTGTCCATTTGACCAACTTTCAAATGATTACACAGGTCAACACCATCATCGTACTCTTTTTCATTTCCGATTTTGCTCCATTTATGATATAATACAGGACTTAGGGTAAACAAATTTGAATTTCCATTTAGTTCATTATTTTCCTTTTTCTCATTTTCTTCATTAATTTGAATCGGTACATGTACAAGTTCTGTTTTTACAAGTGGCTTCTTATTCGTTGTATGTATTTTTTTCCAATTTGTCGATGCTTTTAAAAGTTTTTGTAACGCATCAGCATACATATTTATGTGTTCGATTGTAAATGTATTTTTTTGCTCTTGATCAATTTGTTCATCAGTGAGGAATTCTTTTTTTTTATCCTTTTCTAAGGGTTCATTTTTTGCTTCAACATACTCTGCAAGTATGGTCTCTGCGTTTATATTTTCTGAGTGCACATTTTCTACCTGTTTATTCCCAAACTGTTTATTCTCCTTTTCCGTTTCCAAGAAATTTCCTTCCATTTTTTCGTGCTTTTGAACATGCAAATATGGATCATTCATAATGTATGTAGAATTCATGGTTACAGACAAATACTCTTTAATATCACTTATGTTATGCTTGTCCCTTTTAACATACTTAATATTATCAAAATTTATATAATCATGGGAATTATTATTTGGATATTTATTTAATAATAGCTGTTCTTTAGTTAATAGATAATTCTCTATATTAAAATGTGCATTACATTTATTTTTTTTTTTATTACTAGATACAGATACACTTAATGTTTTTAAAATTAAATTACTGCAATTATTCTTTACACATTTCTCTTTATGAACTTTTCTGAAATTATTATTTTTCTGTAATTTTTTGAATACATTATTTGTTGTTATGTCTTTAATATACCAATTTGATAAATTCGGGACAAGACATATAATTAAATTATTCAAATTTTCGTTATTTTTTATTACAAATAATTCATTTTTAAAAATACTTTTTTTTATTCTTAAATTAACTATAAAATTATGAATATCTTTTAAGTATAAATTTTTGTAACTGTAAAATGATACTTCCAATTTCTTACTCGAGTTCTCTTTATTTTGTGTTTTTTCATTCAATTTCTTTCTCTTTACAACCCTTGACTTATCATTATTCCCAAATTGGTTTAATGAATTCTTTTTATTTTTCCTCCTTTTATTCTTCATCGGAATGAACGTGTTATCAGGTAAAGATGATGGGTCTTCCTCGTACTCGGGCGTACAGGAGCTGTAGCTGTTATATACTTAATAAATACCGCTCTATGTAAGTAATGTGTATACATATGCATGTCTTCGCGTTTATTCAGTGTTACGCGTTTAAGCGACATTCCGCATTTATGCGGTATTACACGTTTAATACTGGCTTTCGCACTTAAGCGCTTTAACACTTACGTATTTACGTACTCACTTATGTACTCATTTACACATGTACTGGCTTACACGTTTACCTGTACTTCTTTCTCTTTGCGTGAGCACAGCCTCCAAAATGAAAAAGCTGTTCCGCAAAAATTTTAAATCTTGCAACTTTAAAAAATTTAATATATATAATAAAAAATTATTTTTCATATTCAAAAAAATGTAGAATAATGCATTTATCTTTGAATGAATTTTTATTTCTACTTAATTTTTTTTAATATTTTCCACAATTTAAATTAAGAAAACATTCAAATATATATTGTACGAAAATGTATATAATTACATGTTCATATACTATTTTACGTGTTATGTTAAAGAATTTTATAAAAAAAAAAAAAAAAAAGAAGCCAAAATTGTTGCATGATTCGTTTAGGCGATTGGTGGCTATTTTGCGCTGCGAAAAAGCAGCACACGAACCTATGTATGTATGGGAATATATCTATGAATTATGTATGTATGAATATATGTATATTTGAATATATGTAAGTATGAATATATGTAAGTACGAATATATGTAAGTACGAATATATGTAAGTACGAATATATGTAAGTACGAATATATGTAAATACGAATATATGTACGTATGAATATATGTAAGTACGAATATATGTAAGTAAGAATATATGTATTTACTTAAGTATATATGTACGTATGGATGTATGTACGTATGGATGTATGTACGTATGGATGTATGTACGTATGGATGTATGTACGTATGGATGTATGTATGTATGGATGTATGTACGTATGGATGTATGTACGTATGGATGTATGCATTTATGAAGGTAATAAATTTAGCGGACAGTATTTTTTTGTTGTGGCGCTATATAAGCAAAAGCTTGACGCCATTCTCCGGCAAAAAGGGGCAAAATTGTATATAACAGATTTTTCAAAAAAAAAAAAAAAACTTGTAAAAGATGACATGTTTAAATGAGTATACATAAAAATGAATGTATTTTATTTATTATAATATAATTAAACATTTTTGCAAATCTTAAATAAAGGAAAATATTTTGCACAAATGCATACATCGAAAATACAATCTACTTAAGTATGCTATGCGTAAACATGTTATGCGTACATATGTTGTGCGTATATATGTTGTACCTATATATGTTTAGCTTAAATATGTTTAGCACGAAATAAATTTTGTAAAAAAGCAAATGCTCAAATGGTTCATCGTGAATTATATTACATATATATATATATATATATATGCATATATTAAGTCATATTGTTTATAAAGCAAAAATGAACAGTTATATTATATTCTTATGTAATAATGAATATATGTAGTGGAATTTTTTCGCTGATCACTTAACACAAAGAGCTAAAAGGATCAAAACCGAAACATTTGATATGATACCAAGTTAATGGGAAACTACGAACTAATGTATAAAAATAAGCAATATATATATATATATATATATATATAATAATATATACTGTTTTAAAATATCGTATTTATTTTTGATCAAAGAGAGTATTAATGGGAAGCTCCCCTTTGAATGCCTTGATTTTCTTTATGAACGTTACCATGTTTTAATATTATTATTTTATTTTTTTATTTGCCATTTTTTATAATTACGTTAACATTTCGTCACTTCGTTTATATATATATATATATAAAACATTAATTATTCTTTTCCCTGAGTGAAATGCATAACTTGCCAGTTTACATAAAAATGTAAATTTACGTATAAGGCGAAATATGGCTCAAGAACACTAACTGTAGTTTTACTGCACAATATTAATTGCGTAGTTCCTTTTTGGACGAATATTTTTACTTGTGTTACATTCCCTCAGTTAATATATACCAAGAGCCGGTGACCACAATTTGATTTTTTGAGTTGCCCATATTTTAAGTGGTATGTATAAGGGGCAGTGTCATATGGGTATAAATTTATATGTGCTTATGGTATATATGGATGTATATATTTGTGCTTACCTGTATTATATATGGATGTATATATTTGGGCATACGTTTATATATTCCTCGTACTTGATCAGGGCGTGGGGGAAAGTGATCAAAATGGACTCACCTACAATAAGCTCATATTTGTAACCGATTTACATACGAGCATTTATGGTGGAATTTATACATTCCAAATCGGAAAGCAATATTTTATTGCACTTTTTTTAAACAGCTTTAATGGTACAATAATTTAAAAAAAAAAAAAAAAAAAAAAAAAAAAAGGTCTAAAAAAAATTTATTAAATATAAAGAGTCAAATAAATAAACAAAAATAGGATACTTTAAAAATGACAAGAATAAGGTAGAGTAACATAGAACAGATGTATATGCGTAATGTAAATCCGTATGTACGCGAGTTGGTATATGTACATATATAGACACAATAATGCACAGCATAAATGATCAATATATAATATACTTTTAAAAATGTAAAATGCTTAGGGGGGGGGCGTTTATTTTGATTTATATTACTTTGTTTTCACCCCGTTTTATGTTCCTCTGCTTTGCATCAATCTACTTTAAACCATCCCATTTTGTATTATTCTACTTTTTTACAATATATTGCTTTTCAAGTAGTCCTTTATTCTAAGAGCGAGATTCCTCCTGTCCATTCCGGCATCTATCTGCTGTTCTTTGTAAGTTGCATGTTCTATTGGAGTATTCGGTATATAAATATTATGAACTGCCATATTATAAGTAGAAATATAATTCTTTTGTATTATGTAATTATTAAAATGTGTTGAAAACCCACCTATGGTATTGTCTTCATATGTAATAAGACAATGGTGTTTATTATGTTTTACTAGGTAATCTATAATATCTTTATCTAAAGGATTCAAAAAGATCATATCAATAATTGAAAAGGAAAAATTTTCAAAGAAATATTTATCTTGTTCTATCTCTTTAACTGCATTAACAACATTGAATAACATACTACCCATATTAAAAATACTAATTTTCTTTTTTTTCTTTTCCTCAGTTCTTCTTGTACTGCCATTTTTATCATTATCCTCTGTGCTTAATTTAATAATTCTAGATTTTCCAAAAAAAGCACTCCTAACGTTGAGACTGTCAAGCGATGCTTCCTCTTTTTCAACGTCTATGTGGAAATATTTCTTCATGTAATTGTTACTTAACGAATTTATTCTGGGTAAACGGATGTATAGAGAATCCTCTCTATTCAAGTAGCTAAGTTTTAAAGCCTTTTTTAAGTCTATACTATTACTAGGTGATATAATAATGGCATTACTTAATGATCCAAGGAAAGTTAAATCATAAATACCTTGGTGTGTTGCCCCATCTTCACCTATTAAACCACTTCTACCTATAATAACAGTTATAGGTATTTTTTGTAGATTCAAATCATGTATAATTTGATCATAAGCTCTTTGTAAAAATGTTGAGTAAATGGATAAATGAACACTCAAGTTTCTATTCATTGCCATGGAAGCTGCAAATGTAACTGCATGTTGTTCAGCTATTCCTACATCATACACATTATTCGCATAATTCTTACTAATTTTAACTAATCCTGAGCCACCTAACATAGCAGGGGATATAAAGATTATCTTTTTTTCATTTTTTTTTAAATATTTTAACATTTCTTCTGTATATATATCCGTAAAAGTTTCTTTAGAAAACATTTCTTCATAATTTATTATGTCATTTGAAAATTCGTTTCTATTTTTATCTTTACTTTCCCCCTTTTCCATTTGCATGCAGTTTTCGGCACTATATGTACATTTTTCTTCTTCCTTAGAGTTTTTATTTTTATCGATTTTTTTTCCTTCTAGCTTTGAGGGGACTGAAGTATACGAACTATGCATATTGTTAGAAGCTGGATCATTTAACAGATTCAAATCAAAAGGGAAAATTTCGTTAATCTTTATTGAATGCATTATATTTATTGGACTCCTCGAATTAATGAACTCATTTGATTTGTTTGTACGGATATGTAATACCGTAGCTTTTTTAATTTTATTTTTTTTTATATCCATCAAGACTTTGAGTAATTCTTCTGTATTATTTCCATCTATCACTCCAATATAATCATAGTTCAAATTTTCAAATATATTGTTTCCGCTTTCTAACCTAGCTATATTATCTTTATTTGAATATTTATTAGAAATAAAACTATGTAAATGATCAGACAAGGAACCTATCGGTCTGTTTCCTGATATACTTAATGCATTTGTAGGTAGAGAAACCTGACCATTGTCATTGTAAATTATTAAAACTTTCGAATTTAAAAATGAAATGTAATTTAAAGCTTCTAGTGCCATACCGCCTGTTAACCCTCCATCACCAATTATTGCAATGTGCATTCTGTTCATAAAATCCTCCGAATTGTTTCTCCCTGGGCTCAAGTTTTTTATTAAATTGTTCAGGTCATTCGCATTTTCTGCCCCACAGGTTTTCATTTCTTCATCTGAAATGCTGCCTAGACTGCTACTTACACTGCTGCCCACATCCGCGCTTAACTTCTTTCCAACCTGTACATCTCCCCTCTCTTCTTTACCATTTACTTGCCAGTCGGCCTCATACAAACCCTGAATTGCGCTTAACGAAGTGGAACTATGACCAGCACCAAACTTGTCATAAGTGCTTTCAAAAATGCTTAGAAAACCACAAATACCTTTTTTCTTTCTTAATGAAAAAAATAATAGTTTTCTCCCTGTTAAAATTTTATGTACATAGGCCTGATGGCCTATATCATATATTACATGATCATACGGTTGATCAAATAGGTATAACAACAACAACTGCATTTCTAGTAAACTTAAGCCTGCCGAGAAATGTCCTCCTGTTATATTTACTATGAAATAAAGAAAGATTTTTAGTTCATGTGCTAGCAAAGGTAAATATTTACTTTTTAACTTTTTCAAATCAGAAGGATTATTAATTAATTTTAGTAAAGGTAAATAATTTAATACTTTTTTCATTCTTAATATATTTTCTTTGTTATAATATTTTTTATCTATATTATTTATGAACACTCCATTATTCCTAAATTCTTCCTGAAGCAATTTTTCGAATTGTGGTTCATCATATTTGTCTATATCAAATATAACACTCTTTTTAATAATATCTTGAGAAAAAAATAGCTTTTCATAATCTTCAGGTATATCCCTCTCTACATACAGTTTTATTATTTCACTGTATATTTCTTTACTATACTTATTTTTGTACTCCTCAATTTTTATATAACTGTTGATCATATCGAAATATACATCCAAATTTATTTTCTTATTATTTGAGTTTGTTTCATGTTCTAACACAGAGCTCACAGAGCTACCATCTATGTTCTTCTTGCTACTATAAGTTGTAATTAATCTGTCCTTCTGATTATCTATGAATAAGTTGTTCCCTACATTAGTACTATTCGAGTAACTACTATTACTTCTATGCTTCTTATGGATGTAATACTTTTCATTCTTACTGAATATGAAGTCTTTTTTTTTAAAAAAGCATTTCCTCAAATATTTTAAATTAAAATAATTTATAAATAATAGATTCGAGTTACTTGTACGTTTTATATTAACTTCCTTAGGGATGAAGTTACGTTCGCAATAATGCGTGTCCACCGTATCACAGTCGTAAGTGGATTCATTTAAATTTTTTGTAATTTCCTTTTTATTAAATGTTTCCTCTGCACGTACAGAGCTTCCTCTTTCTCCCTTTCTATTGAGGGAATCACTACTATTATTGTTTCTGTTGTTACTGTTTCTGTTGTTACTGTTTCTGTCGTTAGTGTTTCTGTCGTTAGTGTTTCTGTCGTTAGTGTTTCTGTCGTTAGTGTTTCTGTTGTTACTGTTTCTGTTGTTACTGTTATTGTTATTGCTGTTGCTATTGTTATTGCTGCTGCTACTACTACTGCATGCCCTTTTGTGAGCCCTATTCACATTGTTCACCTCAACCGGCTGCTGCCTACTGTGAATATCATAACTCGCAATACTAAAAATGGAAGGAAACGAATTCTGACAAGTACTACATAAACTGCTCTTCTTTCTTGTTATCTTACTTAATTTTTTTAAGTAAATTATATTTTTATTTGCCTCATTTTTACTACTTGCACTATTCAAATTAATGCATGTTAAAACTAGTAAGATGTGGGACAGGTAAAGAGTTACTGATATGAACATGATGGCATGTCATGATAAGGAAAATAAAAAAGAAAAAGAAAATTAATATAATTAAATGAAAAAAAAAAAAAAAAAAAAAAAATCAACTCACATTTCTATTTAAAAAGTGTTTGTAATCGTGATCGCCTTTATAATAAGATTTTTCTTCAAGCTTTCCGACTGCGCTGTATGTAAACTTAAATATGTATGACGCGTATATGCATACATGTACTTAATTATTCTGATATATACAACATTAACAAATTTACGAGGTTCTCATAAAAGGAGCATAATTGCTGAAGATACGAATTTTAAAAAACAGTAAAAAGTATATATATGTATGTGTATATATGTAAATATTTACCTATGTATAATTTGTTTAACCGTTCAACACGTAAAAGTAATATATTCTAATACACAGTTCTATACGCGACGAATACTTGAAAAAAAAAAAAAATAATATTACCTCCTATATTTTTGCTTTATTTATTTTATACCATTTATTTTAATTTATTCTTCTTATTTTCTTTTTTTCGAACGAGCGTACAAATATGTGTACTTGTTGACCCCTAAATTTCGCCTTCATTATCTTTGTAAAATTTTCTTTAAAGAACATGAGATAGATTTGTTTCTTCAATGTCATTGAAGCAGTTGTGCTTTAGGGCTACACATTTAATAAGGAAGGAAAATAAAAAACATGAGATTAGGATGTACATATAATTTATTAGCAGAAGAGTAATATTAAAGCAAAATATGCAAATAGCTCAACGAAATTAAAAAAAATAAAAATATATTAACACATGGGCATGAATAAGAAAATAAAGCAAATTAGTCGAATAATGAAAAATTGTAAAAAATAAAAATAAAAATAAATAAATAAATGTATAAATAACTAAAATAAGAAGCATAAAAAGGTACATAAAATGATACATAAAATGGTACATAAAATGATACATAAAATGGTACATAAAATGATACATAAAATGGTACATAAAATGATACATAAAATGGTACATAAAATGATACATAAAATGGTACATAAAATGATACATAAAATGGTACATAAAATGATACATAAAATGGTACATAAAATGATACATAAAATGGTACATAAAATGATGCATAAAATGGTACATAAAATGCGTTAACATGCTTACATAAATTTGTGAATATATTCATATATACGTATGTGTGAATATATAATATACATACACATACTTCTATGCATGTTTTTACGCGACATGTACAGTTTTACTTATGTATTTTTTAAAACTCTAAAATACAAACCTTCTTTTGATGATATTCGGTAGCGGGGGTCATATATAAGCATTTTTGAAATTAAATCAGCAGTTGCTTGTTCAGGTATTGCGCTTTTTAATATATTCGTCTGGGTGAGAGAAGAACGGAAAAGTTTTTGATGAAAGTGAGAATAGTAGGTAGTATATAACACAGTAAATGCACAGTGCACTTGTCCTTCATTCCTTCCTCAAACGTGGATACGTATGTACGTACGCATGTGTGTATATTTGTGTACACACGTGTGTATATGTATATATATATATATATATATATATATATATATTCATATTTTTGCTTATCTTTTAAGTGCACCTCAAAATAAGGAAACATATTGTGTCTCTCCGCATCCTCAGTTGTTAACTTATTTTTATCTCCAAGAGTTAAATAAATTAATTCAAGCTAAAAATTTTTGCATGAACACACATTATTATTTGAAAAATGAACAAGCCTGTTAAAATATTATGCAAATATGTATATGCTCTTCGAATTTACTTGAGATTGGTCGTTCTTCCCAGGAAATAGCGGCCTTTATAGGAAATAAAAGCGTTAAATTTGTTTGTTTGTTTTACTTATTTATTTTTTGTATTTGTTAATTTATTTATTTGTTTATTTATATATTTACGCATTAATTCATTTATTTATTTTTATTTTTTTGTTTGCGCAAATGTTCCAAGAACCTGCATATACATATGTTTAACGAAATGAACATGAACGGACACCACGCTGTACCTATGTAAATGTCTCTCATACATAAGCAAATACACGTACGTATGCACATACATACACACATACATGTACATATACATACATATACATGTATATGCATCATGTATGTATATATTAGCCTATGCTCGCGCGCGTAATGTAAGTTACCTGCCTAATATCAATTCCACAAACAGACAACCTATACTCCATACATCAACTTTCTGGTCATAATTTTTTGACTGTAATAAAATTTCTGGGGATCTATACCAAAGGGTTACAACAGTAGGGGTCATGTTGTCACTTTTCTCAACTGACAAACCTAAGTCCCCTAATTTTATTTCCCCATTGGAATTGATAAAAATGTTCTCAGGTTTTATATCCCTATGCAAATAGTTGTTTGAGTGCAAATAACATATAGCCAATAATAATTCAAATATTATATACTTAATTTCCTTAAAATTCAAATTGTATTTTTTTGTAAAATTAAGTAAGTCAATATTACAGTATTCAAAAACCTTTATGCAAAAGAGGGAAAAAAAAGAGGAGGACGTTAAGAAGAACTGGCACATGTGCGTCGGTGGGTGAACATACATACATACATACTCATGACCAATCTAACGCACATACACACGCACATACGCACACATATGCATAAATTGGTGGGCGTGGGGGACGTCAACCTTTGCATATTTGTTTTTAACCAGATATAGGCAGGAATTCTCTAAGTTTTCGCCCTTCAGTTTTTCTTCGATATCTTTCCCGTAAAAAATACTTTTTAAGCCTTTAAAAAAAGAATAAAAAGTAGTAAGAAAAAAAAAAAAAAAATCATTTGGCAAATATAAATAATATACATCACGATTACATAAATTTCACTCTTGACTTTTTTTTTTTTTTTATTTTTTTTTTCTCTACAATATGTCATACCAATTATATTTTTGTGTTTTATTTTTTGAAGTATGGTTAGTTCCCGTAAGATGCTTTTACTTATGCCATAATTATCATCACACAGATTTATTATTTTTTTGATTGCTACAAAGTTGTTATCCTTTTTGTCCAGCGCCTTATATACAATTCCTAAAATTTTGCATGTACATGTTAATATGCGTAATGAGTATGTAGTTACAACGGTATGTTTGTATTCATTGTATATTTGTTCTTGCAGTACATAAGCATGAACAAAACATACGTTAGCACTGTCAGAAAAGATGTTCTAGTGCATAAATCAGCATCTGAAAAAATCTAACCATACGTTCCTTTTCCTATTACACACAAGAAATTAAAACTTGAAATGTCCCTTGTGTTCATTGCCAAAAATTGCAGTTTTACTTCTTATAATTGTTCCTGAACAGTCGTCACATTTTCTACTTTATATTTACGTACACACACTTACACATACACACACATACGTATATATATACATATGTATTCATATACATACGTATTCATATACATACGTATTCATATACATATATATTCATATACATACGTATTCATATGCATACGTATTCATATACATACGTATACATATATGCATATTGTATTTTGGATATCCCCTAAAATATCAGAAAAAAAAAAAAAAAAAGAGAATAATCACTCTTTACTTATCTTACCAGAACTCTTTAAATGAATATGTAGCAAGCTATAAAGTTCTTATCATTAAAAACTCTTAATGAAGAACTATCAATTTGTGTATTTTTTTTCATTTATAAAAAATGAAATTAACTTATATTTTAATTATACCATTTACTGTAACATAACTCAATTTTTAATTATTAAAAAAGAACCTGAATTTTCGACTTAATACAAAAAAATAAAAAATAAAAATACAGTAGCAATCTATTTATTTTTATCCCTCACTAATTATTGGCCCTACATTCTAACCCAGAAAGATTGTATTCAAATCAGTGGGTTCTCATTAAAAAAAAAATAAAAAAAAGAAGCAAAAATAAAGCAGTACTTAAAAATTATTACTGTAAAATTTATGCTAAAATAGCAGCGCTAAAAAATTAGTGCTAAAGAATTAGGGCCCAAAAGTCAAATATGAAATTGCCTGAACAGCTGTTTATAACCTGCTGACTATGTCAGGCAAAAAAATAAAAAAAATATATATACACCCGTACACAATATTTCACAGTATAGTACTTGATCCTGATTTAAATTAGTTAGATCTTTATTTCTACAAGAGAAAAAAAAAAAAGAAAAGTTAAGAACATTTTCTACACAATTGGAAGAGTAACATTAATTTCAAAATATATAGTTGTTTTCGACGGAAAAAAGCACACAAAATAGAGAATCATGAAAAGTTAAAATTTAAAGAAATATAAACTAAGCGATGATCTAATACACTCCTCAACTTAAACGCGAATAGATATAAACATCAGCTTGTCATATTTTAACCTACGAGTAGAATCAATATGCAAATCACGTTCGAAATGGCTATTAAATGTGCCCATATATTCATGATGTGAGTCCATCTACCCATATCTGTATATGCAAAATATATTTTACAACCTGAGTCCATATTTAAGCGCGTAGAAGATTACAGGAGGGTCTTCCTAAAAGATTGTTAAGAAGATTTCCGAACAGTTTGCCTAAAAGTTTGCTTAAAATAATGCATTCCATGTTGTGCTCTTTGGTCGTCTTAAAATGTAGAAGGAGCAAAAGCAAAAAAATATTTTCTAGGCGATATTTTCTCTTCGATATAATTAGCAGTAAAAAAAGAGGAATTTCCAAAATATTCGATAAAATTAATCTAAAATATTTTGTAAATAATGAGGGTAAGCACATAACACAAGAAAATGGTGATAGATTGCAAAACATCGGGGCATATAACACTACACATATTGCACTACATAACGCACAGAATAAAGACATCTCTTATGGAACACCCGCTCACCTTGGCAAGTGCTCCCCAAACATAGACTTATTAAAAGACGATGATGTTTACGAAATTGATAAAATTTTACGGCATGTTAAGGAGAAAAAAGAAAAATGCGGAAATATAAAAGAAAAGGGTGAGGAGGGATATCTCCTAGAATTAATTGGAATAACAGGCAATGGAAATGACATCGTCGAATCTAGTACCGTATGTATACGTTCATGTGAAGATATATTAAATAAAATGTGCAAAGAAAAAGATATTTTTAAAATTATAAATATGGTAGATACGGTTTCAAATAATTTATGCAAACTGGGTGATGCATTAGAATTGTTGAGAAATTTGCATAATAATAAGAGTGTTATTTCAAGAGCACATGAGGCATTAGAAAAATTAACTAGCTATATTGACAAAATAAATATTGATCAAAGTGTTTATAAATTTTTAAAAAAGAAATATAATGAAAATGCAAATATATTAGATCATGAGCATAGAGAAGTGCTACGCAATATGATTCTTTCTATGGAGAATCAAGGTGTTCATATAAAAGATAAAAAAAAAAAAAAAGAATATTTAGAATTACAATATCAGGAAAAGAATCTTTCTTTTCAGGCCTCCTCAAATTTTAATTCTGAATACGATGGATGTTATATTGAGAAAAATAAAATTTCACCATATATTAGTGAACACATCATTAAACAGTATGAACAAACAGTTATGCATTTTGTTAAAAATAATAAAATAAAAATGAATAAACAATACTCTATGGACAAATATATATATTTATTACAAGACAGTTCCTTCGTTATGACAATATTAGAAAAAGTCAATGATGAGCAAGTAACAAATCAGGTATATGCCCTACTCAAAAAACCCAATAAATTATTTCTAAACAATATATTAGTTCTTCAGTATTATCGAAATATGTTAATACGTTTTAGAAATTTTAAGACTTATAATGAATATTCCTTAATACACTGTATATTGAATACACCAGCAAAGGTAAGTTTCTTTTTATCTAATTTTTTAGATAAAATTATTCCATGCTTTTTTAAAGAATTGCAGTTTATAGAGAGATACATAAATACAGTAGCTTGTAAAGCGGATAACAAAGGTGGGAATATATCGAAGGAGGAGATCGACTACAGCAACGTCGTCTTTCCCACTAGTAGAAATAATAGTAGTAATGATAAAATTGGCTACAATTATTCGGACCGGATGATAGCCAAATTAACCCCAGCAAATATATTTTACTACATGAACGAAATCAAAAAGGTAAAACTAAAAAAAATAGAAGAACAGATGAACAAACATTTGAGCTTATATGATGTTATAAAGTTCGTCATTACTCTTTTGAGAGACACTTATTCATTAGAAATGGTTAATATTATGCCCCTATATAATGAACTGTGGGATGATAGCATTATAAAATTTGAAATAAAAAAAGGAAACTATATATATGGACATATATATATGGACTTGTTTGAGAGAGAAAATAAGAGCCATTCGATTGCTCAGTACACTGTACGGTGTTCAAAGAATATGAACGCTTGCTTGAAATATAAATGGTTTGCACGAAATGCTGAGCAGTGTCCGTACTTTTACTCGGGAATTGTTAGAGATCATGTTAGTCGTAGTGTTACTCAAAATGTTGGCAGTAATGTTGACTCTAAAGCTGGAAATAGTACTGAAAATGATGCTGACTATAATGCGCACCGTAATGCTGATAATGTGAGCGAGGAGGATATACATGCTCCTAATAATACCCTGGAAGAGGAGCAAAAAGACGAATCAAGGAATGAGACAAAGAGAAGGGTAGTGGAATTATGTGATAGCAGCACAGAGGACGGTCGCACCATCAACCCAAGTGCTACTAATAACGGCAACTCGAGGAATAGTGGGAAATGCCCTATCCACAGCACGTCGAATTATAGGCAAACAACTTCAACTTTTTTGGTTTGCAATTTTAACGTAAATTTGAACGACACTGAGTATGGATATGCCGATATGAACAGCCCCCAAGATACCATTTTTGTAAATTCAAAAATAGCATATTTTTTAGAAAAAATAAAAATGTCTATAGATAAAGTTAGTATGTTTCTGCATGAATTCGGTCATACGTTACACTGCATATTGAGCTCCACTTATTTACAGCATTTATCAGGAAATAGAAGTGGTGTAGATTTTTCCGAATTTTCGTCTCATTTTTTTGAAGAATATTTAAATAGTTATGATGCGTTGTTACTATTATATAGTAAAAATAAAGAAGAAAAGGATAATATGAAAATTTTGATACATGATTACATAAAAAATAAAAATATTATCTGTTATTATTCACTTGTTCAAGTTACAATTCAGTCTATAATTGATCAAATATTTTATTCCATATCTCATAATTCAAATTCTATTACTGAACGGAAACAATTGATAGAAAATGAAATAAATGCTTATTTTTTAGGAATGAATTACAAAGGCATTTTTATTTTAGATTTATTCCCACAAATACATTTTTCAAAAACAACGCACTTAATTCATTATCCTTCAAATTATTACTCATACTTATATTGCTCTGTATTAGCTAAATATGTATGGAATAGAACATTCAAAAATAATATATACAATAAGGATAAAGCTAAAAAAATTGTGCAATTCTTACAAGGGGTAAAATGAAAATGCATGCTACGCTGTTCGTTGGACGACTCCATGTTTCTAAATTTTGTCGTATATCTGTCCTTCGTGTATATGAGCCTGTGCATGCACACATATATATACAAACGTATATATATGTGTGTGTACATAAGTGTGTATATGTATACCTATACAATTACCCATACATATATACATGTATATGCATATGTGCACACACGTGTATATATGTATACCTATACAGTTGCATTTACATATACATACACCCTGTATAAACATATGTGCATATTTTTACTTTCCCTTACCCTACCCTTATCTCTTCAGGGTTCAGTTGATTCGAGCTTAAAAAATATCATATCTTTAGTGGAAAATGACAAGGCTAAAATTGAACACTATACACAAAATCCTCACCAAATCCCATTGGACGATTTTTTCCAATATTACGAAGGTGATAATAAAGAGAGCAAATACTACACATTTTTGCAGTCCCTATAATGAAATTTTTTAGTTTTTTTTAACTTTTTCCGCCATTGGGTGTACCCTCATTAAGGAATTAATTGATATAATGCTTTTAAAAAAAAAAATTTTTCCTTTTAATTTTTTATTTTTATTATTCTATATATTTATTTATTTATTTTATTTTTTATTTTTATTATTCTATATATTTATTTATTTATTTATTTTATTTTATTTTTTTTTATTTATTTTTGTTTTATTTATTTATTTTTATTATTTTTTTTATTTTTTTTTTTTTGCCCTGTTGAAAAATGCTTATACATTCTTCCAATAGTGCTTTATATTCGTATTTATACATACAAAATTTGAACTGTGCGTATATTGTATCCCATTAAAAAATGATCATTTCCAGTGATCTCCAACGGAAGACTTTTCTGAGTTTAAATGGAAAGTTGTTTTCTCAATTTGTATTTATAAAGGATTGTACATGAATTTTGTGCTGCTTAAAAATGTGTACACATATTTTATTATATAAAGTTAAGGTTATTGGGGGTATACAGAATTTCATTATCCTCTTTGTTAAAGCAGCCACAGCAAGAAAAGTCATTAAAGGTATAAGGTATTTTTCCGCATTTTAAAATAAATTTAATTTTGCCAAAAAAAAAGAAAAAGAAACAGACAGTATTAGTGCTGCGAAAATACCAACATTGACATTATTGTTAATATAAATATTGATGTTAATATTAACTCTAATTTAATGTTAACCCGTTGGTGAAAAAAAAAAAAAAAAAAAAAGATTTCCATATTGAGGCAGATTTGTACTTGTATTTATGTGTCGTGCCACGAACTATGTTACAATCCATTACATGCGCAGTATTTCTATTCCTCAAATGCATTTTTCAAGAAAATTAAAAAAAGAAAAGAAAAGAAAAGAAAAACAAAAAAAAAAAAAAAAAAAAGGCTTTAAAATGTGTAAGCGTATAAAATTATTTTCTTTAAATAATATATGACCAACATAAAAAAAAAAAAAATCATTTTTAATGAAAAAGATTTTTTTTCGTGAAAAATGGGAAGAGAAAAAAAATTTTTTTTTTAGTAAATTCAAGGTTTGCCGCAATAACATTAACGTGTGTTATTACGAGAAAAACAGTTATAAAACGCACACAGAAAATAATAGCTGTAATTAAAAAACAAATACATGTAAACATAATTCATACGAAAGGTAAAAAAAATAAAGGTTGTTCCTGTGAGTACATACATATGTGCGTGGGCACGTATGTTACTATTTAAATATTATTCTAGCCGTATATTTTGCGTTGGAATAAAAAAAAAAATAAAGTAAAAAAAAAAAAAAAAAAAAAAAAAAAAAAAAAAAAAAAAAAAAAAAAAAAAAAAAAAAGGAACTTCAAGAGCACAGGGTGTAATGGATAAACTAAAAACAGTGTATGTGGACTCTGCATTTAGCATAATTAAAGGGGCTTTATGTATCATTTTGCAGATTCCCACAAGCAGAACAACTGAAAGCATAAAAAGGAAGGTAATTCGAAAAAATAAAATAAAAAAAAAAATTAAAAAATAAAATAATATAAAATAAAATAATATAAAATAAAATAAAAAATAAAATAAAAAAAATAAGAGAAACGAAAATAAAAAATCCAATTAATTTCACTTGTGAATTAGACCATATCTTTATATGCCACTCTGAATGTGTCGTGATCATATTATATAATCAACTTTTAAGCAGAACGTCTAGACGCTAAATAGAATAATTTTACCCGTGGATATTGTGCATTTTTTGTTAATGGTGTGTCCACGCGACTCACAAGATTTAGACAATGATTCACTCGTTATTGTTGTACTGTTGAATAGTTTTATTCACGATATATAGCTTTAATTTATTTTTTCTTAATTTGTAATCCTTTTATTATTATTTTATTATTATTTTATTATTATTTTATTTTTATTTTATTATTATTTTATTTTTATTTTATTTTTATTTTATTTTTATTTTATTTTTATTTTTATTTTATTTTTATTTTATTCTTATTTTATTTTATATTTATATTTATATTTATTTTTATTTTATTTTTATATTTATATTTATTCTTATTTTATTTTATTTTATTTTATTTATATTTTATTATTATTATTTTTTATTTATTCCCCCCTCGTGCAGCCAAACAACTTGGGCATACTGACAGTAAATCGTATCGCAGTAGAACCAACAATAAATCAGTACGATGACATAAAAAAGCTTATAAGAAATAAAATTCAGGAAGAGGTGCCTTTTTACAATTACTGCATCGATCGAAGGTTTGCGGAAAAGTTTTATGGGGATTGTATTTACGATAATTTCGGATTAGCAAAGGATATCAACGAAATAAATTTAATAATTTTAGAAGAGTGGAATATCAATTGTAATAGAAATAGAGTTTTAAAGCATACAGGATTGATAAAAGATATTGAAGTAAGTAAATTTAAATATTTGAATAATAAGGAATCGTTGGAAGTGCATTTTTCTGTTAATCCGAAGTATACATTTGAAGAGTTAAGTGCCATTTACAAAGATGAGAGAGGACTACACAATTTTTTGTTGTGCCCTGTGATGAAGGTAAATACTAGTTCTACGAATGAGGATAATAATGGAGTAGGAGCAACGGATAAGTGTGGGGTGATTGGTGTGAATGGGGTAACTGCCGCGAATGCCATAAATGGCTTGAATAATTTGAACGAATCCTCCGCGCATATAAGTGTAGAGGAGATTTTTCCGAAAAATAAAGTGCTACCCCCATCAGGTGTCGAGAATATAAATTTTGATAGATCTAAGGAGGTTACACCTTGGGACGTAAATATAAGTGAAGAAGGGATAAATTATAGCAAACTGATAAAGGACTTTGGGTGTTCAAATATTACAGAAAATCATATTAAAAGAATTGAACAGTTAACTAATAAAAAAGCACATCATTTTATTAGAAGAGGAATTTTTTTTAGTCATAGAGATTTAGATTTCTTATTAAATTATTATGAAAAGAATAAATGCTTTTACATATATACTGGTAGAGGTCCTTCCTCTTTATCTATGCATTTAGGTCATTTAATACCATTTTATTTTTGTAAATATTTACAAGATGCATTTAATGTTCCTTTGGTTATACAAATCTCAGATGATGAAAAATTTTTATTTAATCAAAATTATTCCTTAGAATATATTAACAAACTAGCATATGAAAATGTAAAAGATATAATAGCAGTAGGTCTAAATCCTGATTTAACTTTTATTTTTAAAAATACTGAATATGCAGGTAATTTATATCCTACTGTTTTATTAATTCATAAAAAAACAACATTAAATCAAAGCATGAATGTTTTTGGTTTTAATCATAGTGATAATATTGGAAAAATATCGTATCCGTCTTTTCAAATTGCTCCTTGTTTTTCTCAGTGCTTTCCAAATTTTTTAGGCAAAAATATACCTTGCCTAGTCCCTCAAGGGATTGATCAGGATCCCTACTTCCGACTAAGTAGAGATATTGCCGTGAAATTAGCTTTACATAAGCCCGTAGTCGTGCATTCTGTTTTTATGCCGGGTTTGCATGGAGTTAACTCCAAAATGAGCAGCACGAAGAAAAAGAAAGACGAAAAGGGTAATATAAACAATAGTAGCAACAAGGGCAGCAATAACAGTAACAACAATAATAGCACTAATAGCATTACTAATAATCCCAAGGAGGAACAACATAATAACAGTGTAATATTTTTAACTGATTCACCTGAACAAGTCAGAAATAAAATTAACAAATACGCCTTCAGTGGGGGAGGTGCTACTATAGAGGAGCATAGACAAAAAGGAGCAAATTTAGATAAGGATATTTCTTATCAATATTTAAGGTACCTTCTAGATGATGATGACCAGTTAAACGAAATAGGTGAAAAATATAAAAAGGGGGAAATGCTAAGTGGTGAAATTAAAAAAATACTCATAGACGTTTTAACAGATTTGATACAAAAACATCAACAGAGAAGGGCATCCTTAAAAGACGAGGAAATTTTAAATTTTTTTAATGATAATAAACCGGCTCTTAGGAAATTCAAGGACATGTAAAAATTTTTATTTTAAAATTCTAATCCATATGTACATAAACATGCATGCATATACATGCAAATGCACACATATATATGTTGTCATATTTATAAAAATATATAACAATTTTTGAAGAGCTTGCTCCAAATGTGAACATGTGTATAGCCAAATTATATCTAAATAAATAAATAGGAATTAAAAGGATGAAAAATAAATAACTTAAGGTGTTTGAAGTTCGACCGACATTCATAAGAAGAGAAAAAAAAAAAAATATATATATATCACAACATCTTTACATATTTATTCGGATAAAAATTATTCCTCACATAGTTTCTTTCATACTTCCCGTTATCTCTTTTTTTTTTTTTTTTTTTTTTTTTTTTCTGCTTTAAAAATATAGCTCGATATCATTGTTAAACGAAGTGGACAAAGGGTTATATACATTTAGCTTTATTCTTTTCCGAGTTATTTTTATTTTACTTTATTCTATTTTATTTTTCTGTTATATATTTAACATTCCTGCTATTTAATGTGTGCGTAAGGAGCAAATTTTTTTGAAAACTTCAAAAATTTTGTTTATATTTACAATTTTTTTTTTTATTTTAATATAAATATATAACAATATACTTCAAATGTATGACCCTTTTTTTTTAAATCATATGCGCGTGGGTGTGTGTATATATTCACTGGGATATCAATTTAAAAGTACAAATGCATGCATATGATGTGTACATATTTGTGAACATGCTTGTGAAACACACACCCGGAAAAAAAGGCTAAGGGTATATTAAAAAAAAAAAAAAAAACGACGTGTATACACACATTATAACAATAAGTTTGGTCCACTTTAAGAAAGGAGAAAAAAACAAAAAATTGAGAGACTATAAAATTATATGCACATAGGTATATAAACATATACATATGCATACACACAAGCATATGTAAATAAACAAGCATATACGTAAGTATACACACACGTACATATGCATACGCATATGCACAGGAGGTCCTCCACGCGCGCTAGTTTCCGAAGAACATATTATTTGAAGAGGAATTTCCATAATTAATATTCGCTTTTGAAAAATCCATCTCAGGATGCATTTTTTTAAATTTCTCAAAAATTTCAAATTTCTTTTGTTCATCTGATGTAGGTAAATTTAAAGCTTTTTGTTTCTGATCATAAAGCATTTTTTCTACAACTGATCTCGTCTCAGCATCAAGGTCTTCCATTCTCGAATTTTCTGGTACAATTTTTTTTACATCAATCTCTGCATCTCCTTTAATGACAGTTGACCACCATTCCATTCCATTTAATTTTTCTATACATAAATGAATAACTCCATTATCTTCTAATGTCCAAATAGAATCCTCAGGCTTTATATGTTTGTAAAATTCCCCATCAATAAGTACTTCATTTTTAACTTTTACATATAATTTTTTATAAGTAATATCTAATTTAATATCTTTTGTTCTTACCTTTTCTTCTAAATCTATATACATATCTAAGCTGTTTATTGTTTGTGTCCACGTGTATTTTTCCGTTTTCCCTCCATTTCCTTTGGGGGGAGCCGAGTCTTCTTCATCTGAATCGTCCGACTTGCTATTTTGATTTTTATTATCACCATTGTTGTTATTACAGTTACTGATACCGCTTCTACTTTTACTACCACTATTGTTGTTATTATTTTTCTTCCTTTCAAATTTATCGCTGATTTTGTTTAATTCTTTATCATTGTTGTTCATTCCCTCAAAATTTTTCGTTTTTTCCATTTCATCTTCTTCTTCACTTAAATCTACGACTCGGTCATTACTGATTTTTCCATTTTCCATATTTTTATTTACTTTTAAATTTGTATTTTTTTTTTTATCAGTTATACTGTCTTTTTTATTATTCCGATTGAATTCTCGTTCATATATTTTCTTCTTCTCTTCATCCATCATTTCATACTCTTTTTTTAATTTCTTTAAATATTCCTCTTTTTTTTTATAATGTTTTCTTAGAGTCTTCAACACAACCTCCTCACATTGTTCTATACTTTTCGAATTTGTAATAAAATCTGTTTTCCTTAATAAAAAGGAAAAAAATAGATTCATTAAGTTGTTTATATCACCACATTCCCTAGCTATATTTAACATAATAAAGTCAAACTTTTCATTTACTACTACATCCGAATCCATTTTTTTTTTTTCCCCTTTTTTTAAAATAATAATTGTTGCTATTAACAAGGTACTATATTACCTTGAATTTTGCTCTTTTCGTGTCAAAAAAGCATATACATATATATATTTATATATATGTATTTATATGTATATATATGTATTTATAAGTATTTATATGTATATATATGTATATATATGTATTTATATGCATGTATATGTATTTATATGTATTTATATGTATTTATATGTATATATATGTATATATATGTATTTATATGTATTTATATGTATTTATATGTATATATATGTATGTATATATACATATAAAACTAATACTGAATTATTTGCAAATATGGAACTATGATGTTATGTGACAAGGGGTAAACCGAAAAAAAAAAAGTAATAAATAAAATAAAAAAAAAAAGAAAAAAAAAACTTAATTTGTGGATGTAATAATGTAATTTAATTTTTTCATAAAATATAACTGTTAAAATATATTCGAAACGGAAAAAGCAAAGTTTCTGCTGTTTACTTAATGGTATATTATTAAAACTTAAATTTGAAAATAGTCGTTTCTTTTATTCAAAGCACATGCACGTAAAATGGGATATATATTTTTATGTATGTATATATATAAGCATACAAATTAAGTTGAGTGTATATAATTTATATATTATACCTATATATATGTATGATGCAAAAAAAAAAAAAAAAAAAAAAAAAGCTTCAAATTATTTTCATACCTTAGAAAATATAAGTGGCTGTTCGAACAAATGATTTAATGCATTATTCGTCTCAGAATAATATATAATATAATTACTGTACCGCATATATCATATTATGAATAATATTACCAAAAAAAAAATAACTCATTTTACGTATGTAGAAGCTATAAAATATTACCTTTTTATATGATACATATATATAAGTGTATGTATGTATGTATTCATTTATATATTCAACTTGTTTTTATTTTATTTTATTTTTTTTTAATGAGATACTATATATAATACAAAATATTTAATATTTTTGAAAAATATAAGGAAAAAAAAAATGCATATGGCAAAATTAAAAAAAATAAATCAACTGTAAGAAGTGTAGCAAATTGCACATATATATGGTAGCAGAAATGAAATAAAAAATATGAAGAAAAAAGGAATTTAAGTGGAAAATAATGTTCTTAAAAATGCAAAGAGGAATGAAGCTTGTTGAAGAAAATGTACAGGAATACTTATATATATAAATATATATATACATATATATATAAGTAACTGAGTACATGCGTTCATGCATACGTACATACGCGCCCATACGAAGTACAACAATGGGGAAGGAAAAATGCAAATTTAGCTAGTCTTCTCAAAGATGATTTATGGTTTTATTAATATACATTAAGGAAAGAATATGTGGACGTAGAGGCTGAACGGGTAATTTATGAACCTTAATGGACGAAATAAAAAAATAAAGAATGACAACATGCCATCACATTAAATATAAAATGAGCAAATATGATATTATCTGATACGGTTGTAAATTTTTTTTTTTTTTATATCATTATTAAAAAGAGATATATATGAAAAATAAAAGAATAGGTAATAATTATCAAAAATAGGCTATTATTGTACATAATGTAAACTTATTTGTACCTCTATTTGAATTGATTACCTAATTGTAAAGGAACATTAGAAGTATTACATTAATGCCTATTATTAATTTAAATGAAACTTTTTCCATTTAATAATTCTGACAAGGTAATAATAAAAGGAAGTAAAAACATTGAAATTACTGTTTTTAAGTAATTCTTTTTAACTAATATATCATTTCTTTTTATTGTTCTTTTCTTTTTTTTATTACAAAAAATAAAAACAAAATTAACCTTAGAAATATATGAACCTTATTCTGCTCATTCTTAATAACTGCTCTTATATCATAAATATATAAATTTAATAATCACCACTAAATCTTAGTTAAACCACTCCAAGAGTATAAAAACAAAATAATAATAATAATAATAAAATAAAACAGGAACATTTACCAAAATAAGAAATTACCAATACATCTTGTATTTACAATCCTTGTCTATCTTAACCCTTTTGATGTTCTTTTACTTTTTAAAAAAAAAAAAAAAAAAATATAATATTTTTAAAATTTATCTTATATAGTATATATTTCAAAAAGTTTGTATAAAAAAAAAAAAAAACCAAGGGTTTAATGGGCACCTAGACAGAAAATGCACCTTTTTATTAGGGCACTATAAAACGTTATATATGTGTATTCTATTTAAATACTTATTTTGTTTTCCTTTTCTCCCTTTTCGTTCTTTTCCGAGTTGCTTTGGTGTAGACATAACTGCCCATATCACATAAGCGTTTTCATACCACCCTTTATTTCGTATTTTGTCTACTCACCAAAGCTCGGCAAATCATATTATTCCAAAGAGTGCATGCTAATAATGAATAGGTACCACGAGAATAAGCTATGTATCTTTAATAATTAATTGATACAGTATTTGTTTTAAAAATATCACAATATATATATGCGATCAAAATTATGCCATGTGTTACTACGATGGGGCTATTTTTAAGCCAACATATTTTTGTACACTACGGAACACCTAGGTTTCCTGTCAAACTAAATATTTGCTTTTACTTTAAATAAATAAATAACTATATATATATATACATACATAGTATACATACACATACATACATAGTATACATACACATACATACATAGTATACATACACATACATACATAGTATACATACACATACATACATAATATACGTACACATGTGCATATTTTTTTTTTTTTTTTTCCTACGCCACACCAATTAAAAAGGTACACATTTTATTAAAAAAGGGACAAGTACAATGAAAATGCTTTTATACATTTTTTCACAGCCATTTTTCTAATCCTAACAAGATATTTAAACTACGAACTTTTTTGTGTACACACAATATGACGTTAAAAAATGAAAGCTATTTATAAGTTGTAACTCATATAACAAATATAAAAAAATCACAAGTTTACTAAAGACTATGGAATATATAATCCCCTATACACCTATACACATACATATATATAATAAATTTATATACCTATACACATACATATTTATAATAAATTTATGTAGTTATTATTCCACGGTTTTGCTGTAATCCTAATAATAAAATTTAAAGAAAACAGAGGAAATTCCTCTTCTTAAGTACATTTTATAATACTATTTTTTTCATTTTTAATCTTTCAATTTTTTTTTTTTTAAAGTTACATTTTATATAAATGTGGTTTCATCCACATAAATAATTTTACTACATAAATTTATTTGTGGTTCGTTTAATCTCTTCATCATTATTATATATATTTTCAATTTAATATTGCTTAGCTTGTGCCCATACAAATTATATTTTATATACTATATTTATATATATGTATATACGCACATAATATATATATATATATATATAGCATGTGCTGTTTTATTTTTTTCTCTTTTTTTTTTTTTTTTTTTTTATGTTTCACTATTTTTTTTTTTTTTTTTTCAGTTACTGGAAGGATAAAGAAAAAAATAGTGAAACATAAAAAAAAAAAAAAAAAAAAAACACTTAAACGACAGTTAAATTGGATATCCAAAAATAATTAATGAATATAATATATATATACATAAATTATATGTATATAAATAAAATAATTATATTTTGTAGTACAAAAAAATATATAATGTTTTTTCAAACATAATTTTTTATGTAATATAATTATATATTATAATTTTTATAAATAATTAAGATTACCCATATATAATATTAAAATATTTATTATAAATGTTATACTCATAAATTTTGTAGTTATAAATAATATAGTTGCTGCAGTATAGTTATAATACATAAAATAAGTTTCTTTAAAATTTTCAATTTTTAAACCTGAGCATTTTTTACTACTACATTTTGCTCTTTCTCCAAAAATTTAGAAGTTACGGAATTTTGAACTTTTGAAGAAAAAAATAAATTTTACGTAAAAACTTTATTTTAATCTTTTAATTTGGTAACACTAAAACACAACAGTACGCGTGTATATTTACAATATGTTTATATATGCTTTATATATATTAACGTATGTATAAATTTTATGTAATAACTTATATTATTATTATATTTGTTTTGCACATAAACAAACGCGTGAAAATTGTATAAGGGAGGGGTATATTCATATTATTTATATATATACATATATATATACATATATATATACATATATATATACATATATATATACTTATATATATACTTATATATATACATATATATATACTTATATATATACTTATATATATACTTATATATATACTTATATATATATTTATATTTATATTTATATTTATATAAAAACCTTAATGCGAACAGTTTAAGTAACGAATTTAAAAATTTTTACCAAAAGGGTAAAATTTTCTTCAAAATTTTTTAGAAGGTTTTTCTATCACACTCATATGCGAACAACAAAATATATATATATTACATAATTTTTTTTGAGCATTTATTTTATATTTTATATTTTTTTTTTCTTTCCTTTCCTTTCCTTTCTTTTCCATTCCTTTTTTTTTATTTATTTTTTTATTTTATTTTTTTTGCTTTGAAAGAGTTGATTACAAAAAAGTAAAATTCATTACTGAGCGTTTTTATAAACGAAAGTAAGAACTTTTGTAAATGTAATTTTATATAATAAATATTTAGTATAAAAATTAGAAGAAATTATGACGGGTTTAAGTTCCCATGCGTATTAATATACATTCATGTACACAAGTACATATACATATATACTTATAAATATATAAATAATATACTTTTACACAATTCCTTTTTGTACATTTACCCATTTTAGTAATTCCGCATTTAAGACTATTATAATTAACCGCAAAAATGGTTCGCCGAAATTTATTACTTATCCTTGCTGTTTTAACGTTTATTCCAAATATATGGAAAAATAATAAATGCACATGTCAAGTACCAGCGCCCCTTGCGGAACCAGAAGAAGATTTTCAAGAAGAGATGGATTCCGGATTAGAAGGTGAAACAAAAACAGAACCAAAAGCAGATGATGGGAACATAAATAATGGTGGAAATAATTTTAATAATTTCAATTATTTCAATGGAGGAGATTTTAACGATGGTGGTGATGATGATGATGATGATGACGACGATGATGATGAAATTATTGATAACAACAACGATGATGGTAATAATGATGATGAGGATGTAAACGATGATAATGGAAATGATGATAATGGAAATGATGATAACGGAAATGATGATAACGGAAATGATGATAATGAAAACGATGATGATGGTAATGATAATGATGATGTAGATGGCAATTCCAATAAGAGAAACAAAAAAAAAAACAAAAAAGGAAATAAACATTAAATTAAAGAACAAAATTAAAGTACCCATAGAATAATAATATTATTCTAATGCATCATTAGCAACGTTAATAATGAATCGAATAAGTAATTTTTGTAGTTGTTACCATTGCATTTATAATGATGTATTATCTTTAAAAAAATACAAAATTGAAAAATGCGTAGTATATATGTACGTGTACATACATATTATATATATGAATACATATATATATATGAATACATATATTTATATCTGTACTTAACAAGAGGAGATATTTACATGTGTTTTGTTCAATTAGGATTGTGAATTTTTTTTTTCCCTTTTTTTTATTTATCTATAGGGTTAATTGTATAAAATGTGTAACATTAAGTTGTGTATTTTTTTTTTCATATTTTAATCCATTTTCTTTATTTTTTTATTATTTCCTTTTCACCTATTTATTAATAGGAATAATTAGCATAAAAAAAAAAAAAAATTTTTTTTTTTTTTTTACCGTATTTTTCTTTGTGATTATAATTATTGTGTTTAAAAGTAAAATTTTTTTTTATTTTCTTATATTTTCGTCCCTTTTACCTTTTGCACATTTTTTTTATTTTTCAAATTTATGATGAAATTGTTTTTAACACTTAAAAAGAAAAAAAATATGTGCACACACACATTAGTTCTACGCAGTTTTTTTAATTTGTTGCCTGTACTTCCGTCCTATTAATGGGAAAAAAAGGAAGAAAAAATGTTATAAATTTTTGCCAAACTGTAATTATGTTTGGGGATACATAATATATATTATATGGCTTTTATTCATTCACAGTTACTACGAATCTATTTTATCTCACTTCAAATCCTTTTTTTTTTTTTTTTTTTGTTTCCCCTAACCGGCAGTATACATGGTAATAAATTGAGATTTGTACTTCGGATTTCTTGTTGGTTGTTTGTAAAAAATATATTTTTCTAAATATTTTGGTATTCCCCTAGACCTAGGGGAAGGATTCGATAAAACCTGTTTGTGTCTTGGGTTAGCATTACAGTCAACTCCTAATTAAATTGAAAAATGAAGAGCAAAAAATGAAATATTAAAAGCACTAAAACGTAATATTAAAAGAAATCAAGAGATATAATCAAAATGGAATTTCACTAAAATTTCATTTAAAAGAAACAAATTTTAATTTTTCAAAAGCTAAATCATCTGAATTATTCGTGTTTATATATATATATATATATATATATATAGGGATGTATATTCTATACATTCGCGTATGTATATGTTTACGCTTTCACGTGTTGTAGACACTTTTTAATGTTCCTTACCCAGCAAGGGAACATGCCACTTTCGAATAACATATCGACATGAGTTGCACAATAAAGTTAACACCCCTGTATATTTGGGAAAGTTTCATATTATTATAAAAAAGAAATAAAACGGTTTAACATATACAATGTAGTATTCTGAACATGAGCAACAATGGGCGCATTGCCATGAACGGACAGATAATAACAATATGCCACACAAACATGAGCACATATGTATATATACGCGTAATTATACATTTACACATTTATACATACATATATATATATATAAACATATTTGCATATATTAATTTTACAGCATGTTTAATACCTCTATGCCACATTTTTCCTAATTTATTTACTCCTATTCACATAATAACATGTAATTCAAAAAAAAAAAATTAAAAAAAAAAATAAAAAAAAAAAAATAAAATAAAATAAAATAAAATAAAATAAAAAAAAAAAAAAAAAAAAATTATTTTTACACCTACATGTATATAACTATGTACATAAACACATGTATTTAATTCGTTTATGAAAAATACATTCAAAAAATATTTTCAAGCTTTCCTTTCGTTTCTTTTATCTTATTGGCATTGGTTAATAAATATACATTTCGTAAAGTACCTAAAAAGGTTTACTCTTTTATCTGTTTTTAAAAACTGTTTCTTTTGTTTCTACATTTTTTACTTCATTGTGCTAAAAAGAACGAAATAAAGATATTTATCCTCTTAATTATTTTCTCTTTTTTCTTGCGATGAAAATGTAAATATATTCTTTATTACGTTTGACTTCTCGATTTACTTTATTTCGTGATATATACATAAATTTTATTCGAGCTATTCCGTATAAACTGTGTAGCAAATGTAGTAACAATTTAAAATTAATTTTTTTAGTTAATATTTTTTTTTTTTTCACTTACCTTCTTCCACATATATAAGTATGTATGTGCATCCATTTCAATGTAGTTATAACTACTGTGTGTACCTATTTTATTATTATTTCAGTCGTACTATGTATATATCTGATCATTTGTAAATTTATTAACAGATAAAAAAAATATGAAAAATAGGTGGAAACTCGTTTATTATAAACTTGTTACCTTTAAAAAAAGTAGTTTGAGGATTTAATGTTTCTCCTTCCCTCCACTATTCATTTTTATTTTATTTTTTTTTATTTCATTATTTTTTTTTTTATTTATCCCATCCTCAAAACAATTTTTATTATGTTTATCCATACAGTGTTTCGGATTGTCATTTAATTGTCATTTAGGAAATTTTTATAAACTATTTTTACTTTCCTGATTTTATAATTATTTTATTATTGTGATCCAAGCACTTTCGGTTTAACTTTTTTATTTTTTTCCCATAACAAATGATTGAAGATTCCATAGATGAAAATTGCCATGTGTACTTAAACCCGTACGACATTTTGTCTCATATGAACTTTAAGAAAATGATTTATAAACATATGTACAAGTTTATGTATAGGTGTATACTTCTGAGTGTACTGCATCTGTACAAATCCATATGTGCGCATATATACGTATGTACACAAGTATGCGTATACGTATCAATATGCATATTCAAACATCAACAGAAATGTGTTTCCGTTAAAGTATATGAAATGTGTGTCACGTTCAGTGATACAATTTGATTACTTTTGCTCCTACTCCTACGCTTAATTTTTTTTTTTTTTTTTTTTTTTTCTTTTTACTTCCCCTCTTAAGAAAAAATTGGCTAAAGGAATTTGAATACACCAAAATACATGAAAATGATTTAAATGAAGTCATAATGAACTACTTTTGTGTTCATCGGATGTATGACGTTGCAAAGGAATTTCAAAAGGAGGCAAATGTTAAACGTACTGACCTGAAAGAGATAACACATAATAAGATATTACACGATATAACAACACATAACAACGTGCAGTAACATACATTATATTAATATATGATAACTTAAAAAAAAAGAAATTAATCTGTGAAAAACTGCTAATACGACACTGTGATAACAAATGAACGATATAGAAAAAAAAAAAAAAAAAATGATGATATTTTCGCGCAAACATTAAATTCATACTACGATGTAGCATGATGAAAACTCTGTCATCCTTGAACTGATTTTTTTTTTTTTTTATTACATTTTGATAAAATAATGCATTATTATAAACTAGATTTGAACTATTTTAGTCCTCCTAGCATAAAGCAGGCTCCACAATATATACATACATGTGCATGACTATCTATCTATATAAACACGTACATATACACACGCGCAAACACAAGAAAATATACACAACCGAACAAACACATGCAAACGAATATACACGTATGTGTGCTCCTTTTGGTTGTTTAACAATTAGAGAATCTAAAAAGCAATTAATTTTCATATTATTTTTCAGCCGACATGCCTATAGACACAGTAAAAATACGGTACTTAATTCAGAGTGAAATAATGAACAACAAAATTGAGGAGGCTATAGAGCACATCAATAATTTAGATGAAGGAGTAAGACATAATTTATTTTTTTATTTCCTTTTATTTTTTTCTCCATTTCGATATCATCTCTTTTTCCTGCATCATATATTTATTGTTTTTTCACATATTTTTAGATTTTGAAAAAACACAAGGACTTAGTCTTTTTTCTTAAGAAACAGCAGTTACTGAAATTGATATTGAACGTGAGTTCAGATAAAGACTATAAAAAAATATATACGCCTCGTGTACAGCTTTATATGAGGTAGTTCATATGGATGTACCTTATAAACATAATATATTACTTTTAATATTCAGAGTAATATCAACGAAGCAATAATGTATTCTCAACAAGAACTGGCTCCCTATGTAAATGAAAAGGTTCGCTCCAACTATCATTTTGTATATTTAGTTATATAGATATGTGCAGATCTATGTACATATATGTTTTACACTTTCTGTAACATACACATAACACTCCATTGTCATTTACAAGGGGGCTTGTTACATTTTATTAAATTTTAGTGTCTCACTATTTTGTAATCATATTGCATTTGTTTTACATATCTATCCATTTTGAACGTGTTCAGCATGTTCAACTTTTTCCTTATCTTTACCCATTTCTTTATCTTTATCTTTACCCATTTCTTTATCTTTATCTTTACCCATTTCTTTATCTTTATCCTTACCTATTTCTTTATTTTATTTCATTTTTGATTTTTTTTACAGCCATCCCTTATTAGCGAAATTGATGATGTCATGATGCTTATGGCTTATCAAGATTTTAATGTATTTTTTTTTTTTTTTTTTTTTTTTTTTATAACCCTTTTCAATTATGTTTTTACGCATTAACTTCCTATCTTTTGTAACCCTCATCAATTATTGTTTTATAAAAAGTACTGATTTTTTTTCTTTTTTTTATTACGAAATAATTTATAGAGTGAGGAAGCTAAAAAGTTAATACAAAAAATAGAAAAAAAAAAAAATACATTAAAAAGGATTGATGATATAATTTTAAGTTACTACAATGTTGACAATGGTACGAAGGGAAAGAATAAATTAATTATAATAAGTAACGTATTAATATGCTTGTTTACGTTACAATCATTTTTATTATTATATGACTTGTATATGTATTTATTTATTTGTATATGTATTTATTTATTTGTGTATGTATTTATTTATTTGTGTATGTATTTATTTATTTGCGTATGTATTTATTTGTTTATTTATTTACGTATTTGTGTATATTTTTATTTATTTATTTTATTTTAATTTTTTTTTTTTTTTTTTTTTTTGTAGAGAGCACACTAGAATATATTGTTAAAAATGTTTCCTTCACGCAGAACGTACTAAGCTCAAAGGTACAAGATGTGCAGATGTGCACACGTCTACGCATATACACACATACATATGCATATATAAATATATATACATATATACATATATACATATATACATAAATACATATATACATCAGCACATGTATAGACATAAATTTCCCCTTCTACTTGGTAACCTTTACAACAGTACCCCTGCAGCATACCCAACTTAAAAAATTTGAAAACTGGTTATATAGAATATTATGAAAAGTACAGGAAAAAAAAAAAGAAAAATTCTAAAAATAAAAGCAGAAATAAGAAAAAAGTGAAGGAAATTAATGTTGATGATAAAACTGTTGAGGGCACTGCAAAAAATTTCGATGCACCATATGATGATGAATATCGTTCGGTTTGATATATAGTATTATTAGCAAGGATTTTTTTTTTTTTCTTTTTTTTTATGTACACATTTACGAAATTGTTTTGTTATATTATTTTCCATTATCACTAGCACCATCTTCATTATTCCCTTAATTACATTTTTGTGCTTGTTTTTACATTATTTCGTGTATAATATGTATACATATTTATGTACAAGTTCATGCCCGTATATATGTGTGTACATGCACATATACACAGAAGTGTGTATATTATATATATTTGCTCATTTGCACCTTCAAGCGTTTTCCGTTACTCTCCTATTTTTATTTTACTTTGCGTAGAGCATTAACCCTAATATTTTACATTTTTCTTTTTCAAGGTATAATAATACTGTAACTCCTTTTTTAATAAAATATAACATGAATGTAACACTTTTTTCATCCCATCGATAATAGCTACAAAAGAACATACAGAATTACGGCGAACGAATACATACATATACCTATACATAGATATATATACATATATGCATAGGTATGCTTTATATTTTTTCTTCTATGTAAACATAAACCATATGCCGTAACTTGAGAGCTATGCATGTGCACTGTTATCCCAGGAGTAAGGATTAAAGAAGGCAATCAAAATGTGTAATTTATAAAGTTATATATGTAATAAAATAATGTGAAGGTTAATGTAAAAGAGGTAAGAAAAAAGCAGGCATAAAAAATTAAAAGAAAAAAAAAAATTTCATCAAAACTGAAGTAGGAAAATATAAAAGAAATATTTTTATAAAGAGTTTTATATTTTAAGTATATTCTTTTACTTAAGGTGAAATTTAAATAAATGTTTAACCAATATAAGAAGGTGTTAAATATATGTAAAGAATATAATAAATTTATATACGTAGCAATATAAAAGATAATTTTTTTTAAATTTTTATATCTTGTTTTAAGAAAGTATATATAACATAAAAGAACAGATATTATTATAATTGTAAAGGTATTTATGACTATGTTGTATATTTGATTTACTTGAATATCAATTATAAAATGAAAAAAAAAAAATATATAATATAAAACAAATAAGAAAATTACAAAAAATTTGGTTTTATCTTTTTTATTTAACATTCTTTTAATTTTCTGATCTTCATTTTTAATTTTTTTTTTTTTTGAAATATAATCATTTTCATTAATTCCAAAATTTTGATCTATAAATGATTTATCATTTATTAGTATATTTTCTGAATCACTATAAATTTTTTTGTTTATCTCTATGCTAACCTTTTTTCTTATTTTGTATTCATTAAATGTTCGTTCTTGTATATTTTCATCGTTCTCTTTTTTTTTATTTTTTAAGGAATATTCTTTATTTTCTTTTAATGTATTATCGCTTGGTTGAAATTTGCTATACGAGTCTTCACTTAAAAAACATTTCTCTTTTTTCAATTTCTTTTCGTTAATTTTTTTATCTTTTTCTTTTTTACCAAGTTCTTTCTCTTTTTTCTTATCCGAGGTATTTTTTTCTTTAGTTTCCTTTTTACCAATACATGTACCATCCTTTTCGTTTTTTCTTTTATATATGGTATTGTTTTTATATTTTTCAACAACTTTATCATAATCGCCATATAGTTTATCCATTTAGGATTTCTTTGTGTTGTATAAATGATGGGGGTAAATGCTTTTGATCAAATTTTTTTTTTTTTTTTTTTTTTTTTCTCTTCCGTTTCTTCTTTTTCTGTGGTTTCTTCGTCTTTTTGTTCCTTTTACTTCTCCCTTTTCAACTCTTTTATTTCTTTCCTTTCTGCTTTTTTTTCTAAAATTTTACGTATTTTTATTTTTCATTTCAGTTGATAAATTGAAAAAACAGAATAAGACAGGCACGCATATAAAAAACAAAATTTTCATATAAATCGCTTTAGTATAAACATAAATTTTAATTGGCAAGGAAAACATCGTAATGCATTATATGTAGCTTACGTAGGAAAGAACGTGCGTACTGTATATAAGCATATAAATACATATGCGTATAAATACATATGTGTATACACATATATACATTTATACATATAGACAAACCTTTTCAAAAATTATTCCAATGCTTTTAAAATAAAAAGTAGAGAAAAAATAAAACTTAAAGGGTTAATAAAAAAAATATACATATATAATATATATATATATATACATATACTGATACGCATAAATAATAATTTTTAAATAAAGAAGTTAAGGAAACATTTTTTCATTTGAATAATTTGTCTTTTTTTCTCTCATTCATATCTTGGTTTATCTGAGGTACACAGACACCCTAAAGTAAAAGTATGTAATAAAATGATGTAAATGCGCAAAGATTCACATAGACATGTTTACATGTACATGAAATTATGTGTACGTACGTGCATATGTACGTATATATGTACGTTTCCGCATAAATAGTAATAAACAGGATGAAATAACTGCGTGTTCAATTTGTGCAAAATTTTTTTAGTAATTCGTTTAAATTTCCAATCTGATTTTCTTTTCGCGTATATTACTTAACATTTTTCACTGCACACATTTCTCCCCACACATTTTATAAAATTTTACGTTTTTATTTTTATTTCTATTCATCTGTTTCTCCTACCCCAGCTTTTGATTTCCATAAATTCTTCCTTAATTCATGTACATCTATTTTGGGAAATGAGTTATCGCACATCTGTGTTTTTACTGCTTCATCTTCATCAGATGTAGTTTCATATCTAGTATGTTGAAAATGAGCAAATAAAATGAGTCAAAATGCGGCAAAAACATTAATGCTTATGACGGTAATATGCTTATTTTTTCAAATAAAAATTTTTCTTATTACTAGCACTCTGCAATTATAATCAAATATTTTTGTACACGTAAGTTTTACCTATCATGCTTCCATTTGCCACTTAAATCAGATTCCTCCTCATTCCTTTTTCTATTTTTTAAAAGAAAGTCGTTTTAAAAATATGTATATATTGTTGTTATTTTATTTTTTTTTTTTTAATATTTCTCTATTATTTCTTTAGTATTTCTTTGAAGTTCTTTTCTAATTTTTGCGACAATCTGCAATTTTTAGCAATATTTTTTGATTATTACTTATGCTTTTTCCTTTTTTCGTAAGCTAATAGTAGAGGGTTGAATGGGTCCTTTGGTATATTTTCGTTGTATACGCTATGAAGGGATTAAACATAAAATATAAACCGCGTGACGGCGTGGTACATCATATCGTATATATATATGCATATGCATATATACGAATATGCATACATACGAATATGCATACATACGAATATGCATACATACGAATATGCATACATACGAATATGCATACATACGAATATGCATACATACGAATATGCATACATACGAATATGCATACATACGAATATGCATACATACGAATATGCATACATACGAATATGCATACATACGAATATTCATACATGCAAATGTTCATATATGCTCGTTAGCATGTGCAACTCGCTTAAAAGTAATAGTTATGCCTTATGTTGAGGGATACGCATGCGTGAATACTGTTACCAGTTATTCCTCGATTTAGACCTTTTATGTTTTTTATTTTTTTTTCTGTCTTTTTCTTTTTTATGCCTTCTTTCACTATCATTTCTTTCCTTTGAAACTCTTCTCTTTTTTTTTTGTTTTTTTTTTTCCTCTTTTAGTCTAAGTGCATGTGATGTATCTTTCTTTGGTCTTCTTTTCTCCTCATTGTCTTCCTCCTTGTCTGTTACTATGTCCTTTTCTATTTCGCTTTTCTTATCATTTTTCTTTTCGTTTTTCTTATCCCTTTCTTTATCCCTTTCTTTATCCCTTTCCTTATCCTTTTCTTTATCCCTTTCCTTTTCCGTTTCCTTATCCTCTTCCTTTTCCCTTTCCCTTTCTCTTTCCTTTTTCCTCAGTCTTCTTTTTCTCCTTTTTTCTTTTTTAATTTCCTTAATTACGTTATTATACAAATCAGAGTCAATACCTGTGCTGTTACTCACGGTCGAAATTGAAACGTCGCTTAATGAATACTCTAGAAATGATTTTTCTTCTTCCTTCGTTACTTTCGTTTCATTCGTTTCTTTCACTACTTTCGTTTCATTCATTTCTTTTGATACTTTCATTAAATTCATTTCGTTCCTTTGCTTTTCGTTTCCTTTCTCTTTCTCCTTCTCTTTCTCCTTCTCTTTCTCCTTTTCTTTCCTCTTCTCTTTCCCCTTTTCTTTCCTCTTCTCTTTCTCCTTTTCTTTCCTCTTCTCTTTTTCCTTCTCTTTCCCCTTTTCTTTCCTCTTCTCTTTCCCCTTCTCTTTATTTGTTATATTTCCAAAATCGGAGTTAATGACTGTATTTTTCGTATATGCAGTAAAGGAATTGTTCGCCGCATTCTCTTTCATTATATATATATATAACCTTTGAAAACTATATTAAGTATATTTTTATATGTACATATATACACAGAAAATGTAGAACAAATACTAACACTTGAAAGCTTCATTATATTATGCATACATTTTCTTAGCACTAATAATAGACATTACATTTATGTTAACGTTTATTCTTATTTAGGTGTTACAATATGATTGAGCTCATTTTAAAAATCATCTCTTTATCTTGTTAATTGTATTTATACCTACATGCCTTTTGGATCTTTTTTCTTTTTATTTTTCCATTTCAAATTTATGAAATTTCACAAAATAGAAAAAAAGAACTGAAATACATGAACATACAAATGAAAATACAAATGAACATAAAAAAATGAAAATAAAAAAATGAAAATAAAAATGAAGATAAAAATGAAAATAAATTAAATAAATCTACTATGAATAATTCAATTCTTTACGAAAAAATAGCAGTTGCAAATTTTTAGCATTAATTTTGTTTTGTTTATTGTCATTTATTACGCTATACTTCATATGCATTAACACAAGTTCGCTTCGTAAAGTTTAACCTCATTATATTTTAATTTAGCTATTTTGAGCACTATATAAAATTTATTTGGAAAACGAAAAAAATAAAAAGGATGGAAAAAATAAAAAAGTGAAAAAAAATGAAGAAAAGAAATGGAAAGAAAAATGAACACCTATCTTTTCTGAAATAATTTCAAATAAAACGTGTGAAGTGGAGCGCAATTTTTCATTTTGTGAATTGTGAATACATCAGCTAGCGCCAAAACAAGTGTATGGATCGTATGTACATGTAAGAATAAGTAAATATATACATATATATGTGTATATATATATATGCATACATGAACACATGCATGCACAGTCTCTATACAAAATGAATGGGAAAAATAAAAGGAATGCAAAAAATATACATTTCTCATATATCATGAAAAGGTATTATTGCATAAGCTAACTTCACACACATTTTGGTCAAATTTTTTTTGCAAATTCCTCCAGTTGATGTTTTATGAAACCCATGTTTTTTAACAATGACTCAAATTCAGATTTATTAAAAAAAAGGATATTCTTATTTTTGCAACATATACATAGATTAGGTTCCTTTTCTTTAATTCCTTTTACTCTGTTCATTATAAACATTTTCCGCCCATAGAGTCCCAACTGATAAATTTTACGTAATATTGCATGGGCGTAAAAACGGTAAAAATGTGTATTTATACATGCAGATATATTAACGTATACAAATGGACACATTCATATACACAAGTAGGAACATTCATATATACAAGTTGGTACATTCACATATACAAGTAGGAACATTCATATATACAAGATGGTACATTCATATATACAAGTAGGAACATTCATATATACAAGTTGGTACATTCATATATAAAAGTCGGTACATGCACATATACAAGTAGGAACATTCATATATACAAGTTGGTACATTCACATATACAAGTAGGAACATTCACATATACAAGTAGGAACATTCACATATACAAGTAGGAACATTCATATATACAAGTAGGAACATTCATATAAAAATGTACATATATATATTTATATGAAGCATCATATCAGCGCCATTTACCTATTTTAACGAAACTCTGTTTCATTCAAGTAAAAATATAAAAAACACAGTTAACAAAGTTGGCACGTGCTTATTAATACATAAGGTAAATATACATACTTATGTAGAACATGTTATATTGGCTAATATTTCCGTTCTTAGTTACCTTTTCATCATCTGTAATTTTTATTCTATCTCTTGGAGGCCACCCAGAATAGAAATTATAGCCTTTTCTTTTAGTTTCCTTTTGAACTATTTCTCTATATCTTTTTAATGAATTCTTCAGTGTGCTTTTCTTTTTAAAATTCTTTAAAACCTCATAGCACTCATACACATCGGTTAAGCTGTTGTTGTTATGTTTAGTCGTAAGTTGGTCATGTCGGTTTATCGTTTTTGCGGTTGTAAAAATTTCGCAGCCAATACTCTCTAGGATGAAAAGGAGTAAGGAGAATATGCACATATATACCTATTCATATACACGTATGTACACATGTGTATGTACACATATGTATGTACACATATGTAGGTATATATACAATACTTATAGGCGCATAATTCCAAACGCACATTCACATATGTATATACACTCTGCTCCTTTTTTGAATTACGAATTATTTTTCTACTTGGAAAGCGAGAATGAAACATATTTTCATAATATTTGTATTCCTTTTATCATAAAAAAAAAAAAAAAAAAAAAAAAAAAAAGGAAGAACGTACTAAAAAAAACAAAGTTGCCAATTAAATAAATCCATTAAGTGAATTAGAATATTTATGAAAATTTTTGCTCCTTTTAAAAATTTATTTATTCGAAAAAGAATAAACTTCTCATTTATTTTTATTGCTTCTTCTATCATTTTTTACATTATTATTCGCGTTTTTTTATTTTTTTCATTTTTTTTATTTTTTTTATTTTTTTTTTTTTTTTGTTTTTTGCGAAAACAAAATATCAACTAATATTTTTTTTTTACATGTTGCTCTGAATATTGCTTCATTTACAATGACTAACATAGGCATATTTGTTATAGCATTTTTATTCTATTCACAATTAAACTTACTGCTCAGGTGTATATACGTTATGCCCATATTATATGCACACCGTTGTAACAAAGCGAGATTGAAAATTCATCACATTGCGGGTTACTACCATTTTTGTAGGTAATTACACTTTTGCTCATTTTAGCTGTTTATATATAAATGTATATTAAGCTAGTTTTATGTACAAATTAATATGAATAATATACCATGTAAAAAATAAAAATATAACAATCTTAAATAATAAATTAAATATATACATTGAAATGTTATAAAAAAATAAAAAGAGTCAAAGTGATAACCACATCAAACTTGTGAAATTTAAAAGGCAAAAAAAAAAAAGAATTAAACAAAAGTAAGAAATAAAAAGTCAAAGATAAATGATAAAAAAACAAAAAACCACAAGAAGGAAAATTTACACAAAAAATAACAGCAAAAAATAGGTAAATATGCTAAATAAAAAGGTACTAGGACGTCTAAATAAAGAGGGGAAAAAAAAAAAAGAAAAAGCTTCATTAAAGCATTTCATAATTTTCTTCCCTTTCAAATGCATTTAAATGGTACAGATACTCCTTGTTCTCTTCTAAGTTAATGCTTATCTCGGATGTTGTGCTTTTTAGCTCCGTGATATCCTACAAAAGTTGAACATAAATAATAAATATATGTAAAATAAAAAGAAAAGAAAAGAAAAGAAAAGAAATAAGCTCATTTCGACGTTTTGTGACTCCGAATATTACATTACAATTGAGCAAATTTTTCTCTTTACAAAATGACAATTTAAAATTTTATTTTATTTTATTTTATTTTTTTCAATATGCTATTATACAAATAACACTTACCTGCTCATTTTTCGCTATGGTGCTCTTCAAAGAAGATGTAAACTCATTTTCTGCGTAAAGAAAATTTTGAAAATTTTTTTTTTCCTTTACCAGTTCTGTAATATTTTTATTAATTTTTTGAAGTTGATTATCTATATTAAAAGAATTAAAAAAATCTAAAATTTCCATCAATTTGAATTTATTAAACTCATATTTATTTGAAAAAAAAACAGTATTATTTTTTAATATAAAAAGTTTGTCTAATATATCTAATCTGAATAGCAATCTTTGAATAATTCGTTGCGCTTTTATTTTAATTTCCGAAAAATTATTTTTTATAATATTTAAAATAAATAAAAGGTTTTCATTATTTTTTTTTATACACAATTTTTTTTTTTTAAGAATTTTTATATTTTTGTCTTGGTCATTTAAAACCATTTTTATTTTATCAAGGTTATATATTGGTACAATACAACAGTTGTTTTTGTCCGGATTTTTTTCTATCGCTTTAAAATATTTACTTAATATTTCTTTTGAAATTAAATATTCATGTTTGTAAATATTATTATTCCATATTAAATTACAAAAGGAGCTTAACAGTAAGGAATTCAAAACTCTATTTTTCGATTCACCCATATCGTCCTTCAGGTAAATAAAGTTCATTATGTACGGGCTTTGTTCAAATACGTATGTCTCTAGGTACGATTTGCATATGAATATTTTTCCTAGCTTCATTGATATTTCCTCTGAAAGGGGAGAGGGAGATAAAGAAGTGACGGCGATCGCATTTTTACAGGTGTATGAAAATATGAGTTAATGTGTGTTCATATATATGTATTTATGTGGGTATGTATTCATATATTTAGGTATGCATTTATATATTTTGGTACGTGGATACATACGGTAACTGTGGACGAGCTATCTCTATCATAAATTTTTCAACACAGTTATGTTGAACACTTCCAATGCAATAACAGTCATTACAAAATTGATACATTATGAAAATCTATGCACATATCAGACACACGTACAACGCGGTACAAATTACTTTTTTTTTTCATTTTATTTTTTATGTATTTTATATTATATATATATATATATATATATTTTTTTTTTTTTTTTTTTTTTATGTATTTTATAATATATATGTATATATATTTTTTTCTTTTCTATTTTTTATAATATTTTTTTTTACATTTTTCTTACCGCATAACTGCTCCGTAAGAGATTTTCTAATTTTTAAAGAACTGTTAAAGTTAAACTTATTTTCCAAGCTAATATTTCCATTTTGATTATTAATTTGCAAATCATTTTTTTCATTGTTTTTCTTAAATTCATCATTTGTGTTGTTATCTGTTTTATTTGAATTATCAACACCTGATTTTGATACACCATTTAATTTGTCTTGGTACGTGTTGGTACCATTATTATTTAACAAATTAGCAAAATTATTTTTAAAATTTATATTTTCATTTATCATTACATTATTTTTATCATTATATACGTTAGCTGTGTTATTCGTAATATTAATGGAACTGTTTAAACTAAAATTTTTTTCATTTTCATTTTTATTTGAACACAGGGTATGTTGTTGAATTCCGAAATTGCTATTTAAGGAGTTAACTTCATCTGCTTTATTTTTATCACTAATCAAGGAACTGTTAAATGATTTCATTTTGTTTTTTATTTTTTTTCTGATATTATGTTATTATATATAAAATATATTTCTGCAAATTAAAGATGTGTCATTGTTAGTATATATTTATGATCATATCCCCCTCATTTTTTATATGCTAAAAAAGTGGAAATGTTTAAAATCCAGTATATAGGGCAATTTTATTTTAAGCTGATATTATAAGGTACGACTGTGACAGTTATAATATGTTGTCTTTATTCTCTAAGGTAAAATAGTTAAAAGAGCGCTATATGTTATATATATGCATATCAGCATAGATATGTATATATGATATATATACATATTATTCACAGCTCGAACTCCCGATATAAATTCTTGTATATATGTTTCAATACAATTTAATTATTTTACATTATCAATTTTATGAATAACTGCTAATAAGCATGTTTAACGTATAGGGATATTGTAACAAGGAGTTACTATAAAAATATTGAATATAAAAAAAAAAAAAAAAAAAAACAAGATGAAGCAATAGAAAGAGTAAAAAATTGATATAATATAAATAACACTATATACATTTTCTTTTTATTAGTTTATTCAAGAAAAACTGCTTTTTTTTTTATTTTTTTTTTTTTAAATTAAAATATGAAGGAATAATTTCTCATTTCTGTGAAAATGAAAAACTGAAGAAAAAATATATCATCAAAAAAAAATATAATCTTATAATTTTTATTTTTTCCAAAAATACGATAAAAAGAAAAAATAAATAATATCATGGATGCGAGGAAAATAAAAAGAACAAAAATTATATAATTATCGTTTTTATTTTGTTAAATTCAGATAAGTAGCAGCATAATATATATATAAGAAAATAAAACATTTTTTTTCCTCTTTTTTCATTTTTTTTTTTTTTCCTCTTTCACAAATAATAGAAATTGTTAATGTACAATAAACTCCAAAATTAAAAATTAATTTTTTTATAATGTAATGTTTAAAAGAGCAAAACTTATGAACACCTCTTTAGTTGTTTTAGGAGATTGTATTTATATTACACAACCTATTTCACAGGTACATATAAATACATCTAATAATATATATGGAACAATGGGTTTTATTTTTATGGATATAAAAGGACATAATAGAAAAAAGCTAAAAGGATTAACTGAGGAATGATAAATATATGTATGAACAAAATAAAAATAATATATTACGGGAAGAGGTTGTAATGTAACCTGTCATTTGTAAAAAAATATTTTTGGAATGTTCTCGATAATTTCATTTTTGTTATGATGACCATTTCGTTAAAATGATGAAGCACAAAAAATATATATAATATCTATATGCTTATATTTGCATATGTATATATACGTGCACATATATATTTAACTGAATGCTTCATGTGTTCGATATATACAAAATATAAAGCAAGTAAAAATTATATATATCCCTAATAATTAGGGAATTTTGTCCCTTTGCATAATAAATACGATATAAATTAAAAAAAAAAAAAAAAAGAAAAACGCCTTCCATATTTTTAGAAAAATTGTTTCCTCTTTTCCCTCATTACGATTGTCTAAATAAGCTATACCTTTTTGGTATATCATTTATATGTTTATCTGAATTAAGCAAAATATTAATTCCTTCTGATTAATATTTTTGCACGGTTGAAAAATCATTTAATAAAATTAATCGTCATCATATAAGAAAGAAAAAATTATTATGAAGACCATTTTAACATCATCTCAAATATGCATTTTGGATATATATATATTTTGTAAATTCGGAAGTGTGAGGAACTCAAAAAAAAAAAAATAAATAAGTACACATATACATATATATATATGTATACTATATTTAAGGTGTACTACAATAATGTTAAAATATTTCCCCTGTTCTCTCTCTAAGTTGTGCTTCATATAAAATAGTAAACATAAAAATATTTGCGTAAAATATTCACAAAACAGCTAAAAACTTGATAAATATCCCACATATATATATATATTTGATTATGATTAAAAATGTAACAAGACTTTTTCTGTCTTTTATTATGCTTACCTTCCCTTTTTCGTTATTTCCCCTTGCTTAATTTTACGCATGCAAAATGTACAAGGAAAAAAGAATTTTTTTTTAATTTTATGAAATTTGTTAAATATAAAAAGAGAAAAAATTATAACAATAATACTTACACTCTGTGGAAATGAAAAAAGAAGTATCGTACCAATAATATAGATTTCTTTTTTTTTTTTTTTTTTTTTTTTTTTTGAAAAGTCTCAGTTGTCATCTTTTTGTGTGCACATAAAAAATATGACGTAATTAAGGTCTATACCATTTAAGAGAATAATGCAGAAAAAAATACTCATAAAAAGGTATTTTAAGCGTTATTGTTTTATTTTGTTTTTTCAGTGTTATCTTATAATCTTATGGCTAGTATTACTGAATGCATTTTTTTTTTTAATAATGCAAGCAGAAGAGAAAATTAAGTGCATGTAAAGACAAGAGAATGCATTCAAAATGGCACAACTGCATTTTAATAAGATGAAAATGTTAAAAGTGCGAATAAAAGAGAGATCTTGCTTTTTCAACTTTTTTTTTTTTTTTATGAATCTTTTGTCTTCTATATTGATTGTTATACATATATATATATATATATATATATATGTATATATATATATATGTATGTATATATATGTATGTATATATATATGTATGTATATATATGAACAAATATATCTGCATATGCATAAATATGTACAAATATATATATATATATATGTATATTTTTTTTTTCAAATGAACATTACTGTTGTATAGATATAAATATCACGAAAAACTTGTTGTTGTTATTATTCACTCGAAAGTTTTGAACTTTTATAAATTCATTTTTACATGTACACGTGACATGTGTTACCATGTTCTTCTTTTTTTATTTTTTAATTTAACATGCATCTGCTTAAGTCTGCTTCTCACGAATATTTCTCATTTCAGTTCATAAAGTTGTATATGTATTTGTATATATATACAATTTTCGATCATAAGCCAATTTTTTACTACGCTTTTAATTTAACATATTACAACCAAACTATTTTTTCGTTATATTATTTTTTATCAAAAATATTTGGGCTTTTTTTTTTTTTTTTTTTTTTTCATAATAAAAAAATTTTACACATTTTTATATTTAATCAATATATTTAAACATCTATAATTATTGTGTGTTTAACAATTTTTCCCTTTATCTTCTTCATATATTTTTTTTTTTTTTTATTATTGCCACTTTAAGTTTCTTTGGTTTACATAAATTTTAAGAAAAACGCTTTTTATATTGCTTGTCTTTAATTGTCTTTACTGTCTTTATTACTGTCTTTGAAGCTTTTTTGTTTCCCTGTTTCGTTGTTTTTTTTCTTTTACTTTATTTTTTCGTTTGCCCTTTAAAACGTTACGAAGAATAATAAATTGAATATTTCAACTTATTATAGTTTTTAAATGTAAAATATACCCCTGAAATTGGATAAGATCCTGAACCAAACAAAAATAATTTTTATTTTTGCAGATTAATTCAATTCCCACCTTTTCCCGTAAAATACATACACGTATACGCAAATATATACGTAAATATATAAGCAAATATATACGCAAAAATATACACACACATATACATACACCCCATACATATACAGTCATTCATATACATGTATATACATATACACCTACATATGGGTGCATATGCATATATATTTATAACCCCTTCTACAACATGTAAACACCTTTTTTTCTCTTGTTCTTTTTTCGTAATGTTCAAACATGTTCCGAGTATAATAAGCTTTTCATTAAAAAATATACGTGAATATACATAGACATGTTATACATTTACGTGCACATATATATTTTTACACTTAATTTTAGTCTGTTCTCTGAACAATACACATTCGATTAAATTGCCATTTCATCTGTCTACTATGCAGTCTGTCTGTTATTCTTGTATGTATATCTCTTTGCATGCTTGTTTTTCATTTTTTTTTTTTTTTTTTTAATAAAATAATTCCTTACGCATCAACAGTACATGTCTTACTAATTGCACACAAACTTTTTCACTCCAACGTGTTGTTATTGTAACATAATTTGTAAATTTTTTTAATCCTTTCGCTCATGGATATAGGTGTATACATATATACCTACACATATATATGCACATTCCATATATATATATGTAACATATATGCACACACATATATATGCACATTCCATATATATATATATGTACCATATATGCATAAACATATATATATATACATGTTAAATAAGACAAAAAAAAAAAAAAAACTTCACAAAAATATAGCCACTACATGCATTTTAATAAACCCCATGAACTTACATTAAAAATACACATTTATTCCGTTTCGTGTACATAAAAATATACAAGGTTGTAACGACGGCATTATATGGGATGGATGCACATATACATATGCATATAAACATACATACACATATGCATATACGTGTACATACATATAAGCACATTAATGTGCATGCAAAAAAGTAGAGTAAAATAACAGTTTTTCATTTATTTTTCCCTCTCATTCTTTTCTTTCATTTTTCACTCTCATTTTTTTCTTTCATTTTTTTGTAAATATAGAAGCTATGAAGTTGTTCGAGAATAAATGTTATTTAGTTGTTGTGCTTATTCTATACATTAGTACATTGTTGAATGGTAATGGTTCCATTGTGGATGAAGTAAAATACAGTGAACAAGTATGTAATGAACAGGTGGATTTATACTTATTAGTAGATGGATCGGGAAGTATAGGAGAAGAAAACTGGAAATCTAAGATAATGCCAATGCTCTTTGGTATGATAAAAAATTTAAATATTTCAAAAGATGCCATTAATCTCTCTGTGAATCTTTTTGGTAACACTTCTAAAGAACTTATTAGATTAGGTAGTAGTGAATCTATTAATAGATTAAAGGCATTAAATGTACTAGCTCAGTTTAAAAGATATCGCCCCAGTGGAACTACTAACATGTCCGCTGCCTTAACAGATGTGCTTTTACATCTTAAGGATAGAGTTAATAGAAGTGAGGCTGTACAACTAGTTGTAATTATAACTGATGGAGTTCCAAATTACAAATTTCGTGTTGTAAATTTAGTAGGGGACTTAAGAAAAAAAAATGTCAAGTTTGCAATCGTTGGTGTTGGTAATGGTATTGATAATGAATTCAATAAACTGTTAGCTGGTTGTCCTCCAAGAGTACGTGAATGTAATTTATATGCACAAGCTTCTTGGAGTAATGCAGTAAACATTATGAAACCTTTTCTACAAAAAATATGTAATGAGGTAGAAAAAACTGCGCAATGTGGCCCATGGGGAGAATGGTCCTCTTGTTCTGTTACTTGTGGAAAGGGAACCAAACATAGATCAAGGGATATATTACATGCAGGATGTACAAGTGAAATGACTGAATCATGTGATAATGGTGATTGTCCTGTTGTACCTCCAGTCGCACCTGTTCTCCCTCCAAATATACGAGATATTAATAGACCAGGTGGAAACGATGATGATGATGATCATCCAAATTTTAGGAAGGGTTTAGATGTCCCAGAAGAAGATGAAGTTGCTCCACCAGAGGATAGACCAGAGGATAGACCAGAGGATAGACCAGAGGATAGACCAGAGGATAGACCAGAGGATAGACCAGAGGATAGACCAGAGGATAGACCAGAGAATAGACCAGAGGATAGACCAGAGAATAGACCAGAGGATAGACCAGAGAATAGTCCAGAGGATAGACCAGAGAATAGTCCAGAGGATAGACCAGAGGATAGACCACCACGTCGAGGTGATGTATTCGATGTAAATCCTGATGAACCAAATTCAGAAAGTAAAGATAAACTTTTACCTAGTGATAAAGAAGATGAAGAAAACAAGAATAATTCTAATTTACCAGAAGGACTGGAGGAACGACCTCAAGAGGGAGAATCCTTACCAGTTGAACCAGAAGGTAACGAAAATGTAGAAGATAATTTCCCACAAGCTCCAAATGATTTACCAGGAAAACAAAGACAACCAGATATTCTCAATCCAGATGGAGGCCCAAATTTTGGAAATAATGAACATCCAGGTTCCCCTTCTAATAATGATTATTCTGGAAAAGCTTATACCCGTATCCCCAGTCCAATAGATAATGAAAAAAATAGAAGTAACTATAATCATAATTATTCAAAGAGTCCAAATAATAATGGTCCAGAAGATCGAGTTGCAAGACCACATAAAGTAGACACTAATACAGAGTCACCTAGGGATTCTTATAATGCCAATCCTGAATATGATGAAACACGTGAAAGTCCAAATTATGAACAAAGAGAAGATAATGGAAAACGGAGCTCAAATAATAATAATAAAATTGCTGGAGGTATTATTGGAGGTTTAGCTTTAATAGGATGTGCTGGATTTGCTTACAACTTTATTTCCCATGGTGCTGCATCTGGATTAACACCTGAAAATACACCTTTCGATGATGCAGTTCCAGAGGAAGATAAGGATCTTACTGAGAATGACCAATTCAAACTACCAGAAGATAACGACTGGAATTAATTGAAGCCAGTACTCAGTACTGTAATGTATGTATGCAAATAAGAACCTCCTCGGAAAGGGAAAAACAGTCGCACGGGCACGAACAAGTGCGCATGTGAAAATATATGTCCCAACATGTGCGTTCTACTTACATTTATAAGTACATGCATCCGTATGTGCATTCCCGCATACATATACATACATATGTATGTATGTGCGGGTACATATTTATGCGATGTGGGCACATTCGCATGTAGACATAACAAAATACGGAATATTTATTCCCCTCGATAATACAATATCGTAAAACACTGTTCTTGCTAGTTGAATTGTTCCTGTATTTTTTTATTTAATCCTCCCTTTATTTGTTTATTCCCTTATTACTCTATTCCTTTATTCGTTTATCCCTTTTATATATATATATATATATATTTTTTTTTTTTTTTTTCTTTTTTTTTTGTCCATTCATTTTAGCTTTCATTTATGCTTTTATTATTTTTAATTAAATTTCACTAATATCCTGTGTTATAATTTTGCCATCATTTGTGATTAACTATATTTTTAGTAGAATAACAAGAACTTATAAACAAGTAAAATTAAATATTATTTACCCATCATTTTTTTAATCCTCAAAAGATAAGGTAGATAGATGTGATTTTTCATAATTGCACATGCTAGCACACAATAATGAAAAAATTGTTTGTTGTGGTAATTAAGGGGTTTTCATATAAGGGTTCCTTGTGAATTTGCTTATACATATAGATACAGATACATAAGGATATACTTGTGAATTTGCTTATACATATAGATACAGATACATAAGGATATACTTGTGAATTTGCTTATACATATAGATACAGATACATAAGGATATACTTGTGAATTTGCTTATACATATAGATACAGATACATAAGGATATACTTGTGAATTTACAGATAAATAGAGATACATATACAATGTGGATATACTTGTGAATTTACTGATAAATATACATGCATATATATATACTTGTGAATTTACTTACACGTATTTACACACGTGCATATATCTATGCATGGTAGTAAATCGAATTTCCAAGCAGTACATAAACTCAGCGGGCAATGAAACTAAGGCATCGCTCCGCTCTTAAACACATTTTACAATTGTAAACGCATAGAAAAAAAAAAAAAAAAAAAAAAAAAAAAATAAATAATAATAATAATAAAATATAAAGCATAAAGGGTATGAAAAGATTAAAAAGGGGAGTAATCAAAATAAATGATACTTTAAAAAAAGGATGATTCGAAAAAAAAAAAAAAAAAAAAAAAAACTCATCAACAAAGTTAACAATGTCAACAACACGCATAAACTATATTCAATTCATCCGTATCAGGTGGGAAATCCAATTAAATTTCACGGGTCCTTGTTTTCTTAAAATCAATTGTACATAAAAGTGACGAATGTACAATATGACAAGAATCTTCTGAGTTTGTCCGAATGGGGAAAAAGTTTTACATGGTAATAAAATCCACAAAATGCGCATAACGTTTTATATATTTAAGACGAAAAAATAGATTCAAAAATGAACTGCGGAATGTTCAGGAAACTGTCACATAAGGTTGGAGTGCTATCCTTTTCCAAATTTGCATTACCCTTATACACATTTGAAATATTTAATTTGTCATAAACACATTTAGAAAATTCATAATTATAAATTTGAAAATTCGTATTTAAGTCTTCATTTATTATCTGATCTGTGTAAAAATCTAGATAAAATATTTTAAATTTGTTCATTAGTTCAGTGAATTCTTCACGCTCCTTACTGCTAAAAATGTTTTTTACTCTTATTTTATTTTCCTTCATTTTGCAAAAAAAACAAAATCTATTTTTTTTTTTTAAATCGTTATTAAAATTTATTCTATTCTTTAAAACATAAATTTCATTTTTGCAATTTTCATCTCCTATCTCGCTATTGTTGGCTTGTACCCAGTTTTTCTTCGGGACGTACAAATTTATTAACTCATTTTTGCTCAAAACATCTTCGTTATTTATTCTTATTAACTTGGAGTATCGTATATATAAATCCTTTAACTCTTCCACGTTTCGATAACTCTCACCTCCATTTTTTCTATCTTTCTTTTTCGAACAAAAAAAAAAATGGTACAATTTGTAACAAATGTGCATTTCGTTCGCGTGCAAAAAGGACGGATCACACATGACGAACGGGAAAGCACGGGTAATCTGCATGCTCCTTCGGCTACTATCACCACTACTGCTACGACTATGAACACCGCTTCCCCCTCTCCCTCCCCCTTCTTCAACTTCCGAGGTGCATTCATCATATAATTTCTTATGCTGCCAACTCGCATAAACATTCTCTACAGAGCTGTCCGAGTAACTATCGTCCGGAACATGACTGAACATTTTCTTATCTCCTCTATCCGCAGAAAAAAAGGAGCCTTTTCCAGATATACTCCCCATTTCTATATTACGATGACCTCCTGTGTTTTTCGAAAAATCATTACAGAGTGAACTTACTTCTTTTTTTTTTTTCTGATATATACTATTTACATTATTTTGAAAGAAAGCTCCCTCAAAATTATTTTTTGGTACATATAACTCCTTAATTCGTTTTTCGAATTCTCTCTGCTCTTTCATTTTAATTAAAATAATGTGGTTCTTATAGGATAAAATATTTATGTATTCATTTTCATTCCGTTCATTATTATCATTATTATCATTTCCAATATTCTTTCTGATCTCTTCAAAAATATCGGGCAATTTTGGGCCTATTTCCTTGCGTGCATTTTGTGCCTTTTGCACCACTTTTATATTTCCACCTTTAGTATTTTCTTTTTTTCTCAACTCCTGTCCATTTTCATTCGTCTTGCTTAATTTATCATTACAATACCTTACTGATGGTAAACTTCCTTTATTTTCAATATCTTCTTCTTTATTTTTGTAAATATACCTTGGTGGAATATCATACTTCTCACGAGGTGTAGCAGCCGACGATAAATCAGGTAAATGTTGGGATAAATTTTTTTCCTCACTTCTCCAAGAACTTTCTTTCTTATTATTATTCTTTATTTTAAGATCAACTCCAATTGGTATACCATCAATATAATTGTTATTTCTCAGTAATGTATATGAAATACTTTCATTAAAAAAGGTAAAGCTAATGTTATCTGTAAAATTTTTGTCATCTGCAAAATTCTCATTGGTCACTATGTCTTCATATATATTATCTTCATCATCTATATAATCATATATGCTCTTTTTAACTACTTTCTTACTTTTGTATATACTTGATACGTAATTACACGGTTTGAATTCTTCCTCTTTATTACCACTTTTCTTGCTTCTTTTTCCTTTTCTCTTTTTATCCGATGCAACTAAATTTTTGTAAAAAACATAAAAATCGTATTCATCAAAATGTTTTCTCTTTTTACTAAACTCTTTTCTTATTTCAGACACATCCAGATTTGTAATTCTTGTTCCTAGAAAGTCGGACATCTTTTTTTTTTCCTCATCAATCATATGCCAATGATTTATATATATTCACGATGCGGATAAATGAGGAAAAGGGGTAGAGGGGGTAGGGACATAATTTATGAGAGCGTTTTCATTAGCATATACCCTCATGGCTAGCTATTACATAAATGCAAGGGATTGAAGTAATAAAGTAAAATGGTAAATGAGAAGAAATGAGAAAAGTAGAGAAGAAATATGAAGAAAGGAGTATAAATGAGAAGAAAAGAAAAAGCGTACTGCTTATCTTTTAGCCCTTAAAAGCGTGTGAACTCACACCTTATTACTACCGAATAAGTGTTAAGGATATTTTTTTAAAATAAAATAAAAATCTTAATTATAATCCATTTCGCGTAAGAGTTACGATATATTATAAATAAGAAATGGGGAAGTCCTCACTATTAGATGCATACTTATCTGCAAAGAAGCAAATAAGGGGATAAAAATTTATCGTTTTTTGTGGTACTATTTTTGGCTTTATTTCTAAACATTTCGGCATTTTTCTTCACCATATATTTGGCACATACTACAGGTGGCACTCATTTTTATTTGGATACTTTGCTGATACTTTTTCTGCTTTTGTTGTACTTCACATTTTGTTTAAAAATTGTCAAATGGTGTGAGATTCCCACTTTTTTTTATTTTTTTGTATGTTTTATATTTTTTTGTATGTTTTATATTTTTTTGTATGTTTTATATTTTTTTGTATGTTTTATATTTTTTTGTATGTTTTATATTTTTTTGTATGTTTTTATATTTTTTTGTATTTTTTATATTTTTTTTTATTTTTTTATATTTTTTACTATATTTTTATATTTTTTAGTATTTTTTTATATTTTTTTGTATTTTTTTTATTTTTTATTTTTATTTTTTTTTTTTTTTTTTTTTTTTTTTTTTTTTTTTTTTTTTTTTTTTTTTTTTTTTTTTTTTTTTTTTTTATTTTCATTTTTTTTTTTCATTTTTTATTTTCATTTTTTTTTTTGTTTTTTTTTTTTTTTTTTTTTTTTTCCCCGATTAAAGCACCCTAGAAGTACCTTGTTAAATTTGTATATAATTGTTTAAAATATTCTATGCATAGTTGAATATTTACGAATGTGCTTATTTTATATTGACACTGTTATAATTACCTGGTAGTAATTAGTACCTTTTGGGCTTATAAGGAATATGTGTAGTTAAGATGCTGCGTGCTTGCCATTTCGTTGTTTGTGAGTAATATATGTAAATGTATGTATATATATATATATATATATAAGGGCATGTATGGGCTTGTGTGTACATGTGTATACATGTATGTTTGCGACGCTATAAGCTAGAAGCTGAAAGGTTGAAGCTGACAGATAATAGCTCAAGGCAGAATGAAGGGGGGAGAGAACAAGGAAAATTTGTACTTTAAGCTATATGAATATATAACCAAAATAGAAAATTTTTCGTGCGACAAAATCAACTTTGAAAGAGAAAAAAATAAAATAATATGTGCCAGAAGAAATCAAAAATTAAGTGAGAATGAAAAGGAAAAAAGTAAATGTGAACTACAAGAAGATGCAAATGCTATTTGTAACGGTAAAAGTAGAGCGTTTAAAGAAAATCAAAAAAAAGTAGTTAATCATACGAGTGGTTTTTATGATAATGAGAGTAGCGCCTATCCTTGTAACGTTCCAGAAGACATAGAATGTACATCTTATGAAGAGGTAAGTATGTCTTTCTCTTTTACGGATAGTGACGAAAGTAGTGAAGGAGAAGACGAAATATGGGATAATACAAATAACGATAAGCTTGGAAATGCAGTTATTAATTGTACTCAAGGTAAAGATGAGACAGTTGTATTCCCCGATATAAAATTAAATCCTAATAATAAAGAGGATGATGAGTTTTCATGTGACTCGCTTCTCAATTTTTCGTCTGATGAAAAGGATAAAAAGAAAAGTTATAATACATCAAATTATTATACACATAATATAACTTCTAAACATAGTGAGAGTAAAAATGACAAAATATATGATAGTAGTAACCCTTGTGAAATACACGAAGGAGACGTAATAGACGTAAGTAATACTAGCAATAACAGAAGAGACAGTGATACATACACAGAAATAGAAAATTATTATTTAATTTATAAAATGAATAGAAGAATGGAGGAGCACAAAAGTATAAATGAAATAAAAACTATAAAGAATAAAAGAATTTTACATTTATCAGAAATATTTAAAAAGATCGATACCATTTTAAGCTGTTATAAAGAAATAAAAAACGAGGTACATACATTAGTAAAGAATAAACAATTTATTTATAAAACGTTTTATTCTATTTTTCTAAATTATTATTATAGGTATTCAGAAATTAAATTAATGAAAGTTAACAAAGGCAGAATTGAACGTTACCTTCAATATTATACCAACATAGAACAGTTTGAAATTATTATGAGCAATATAGAGAAAAACCAGTACGCATATTTCTTAGATATATATAATAACTCCTTTCTGAAGAACAGAACAACAAACACAGATGAAGCGTGTGATAAGGGCAGAGGCGCGAAAACAAATGGGGGCAGCGACGACGGGAGGGACACAGAGGAATGTACGGAAGAAAGCGATTATACGGACGATGAATTGGTAAGCGGTCATACTGACGATGAATTGGTAAGCGGTCATACGGACGATGAATTGGTAAGCGGTCATACTGACGATGAAGCGCTAAGTGGTTGTAGTGATGAAGAACTGGTAAGCGGTAATAGTGACAGTAACAAAAAGGTTGAGGAAAGAGGTACGAAGAAGGCAAGTGAAGAGGCATACAGTAACGATGATGAAAATGAATATTTGTTTAACAACATAGATGATGACGATAATAAAATATTCTCAAACGGGGATGATCAGAAGCATTCAAAATATGTATCCACGGAAGGTGACTCTTACGTAATACCAAGAAGTCAATGTATGGATCAGAAATATGAAATGAATAAATGTATGAACGAAAAACGTATGAACGAAAAATGCTTGGACGAAAAATGCTTGGACGAAAAATGCATGGAAGAAAAATATATGGAAGAAAAATATATGGAAGAAAAATATATGGAAGAAAAATGCATGGACGAAAAATATATGAGCAAAAAATGCATGGACGAAAAATATATGAGCAAAAAATGCATGGACGAAAAATATATGAATAGAAAAGGGTATGCTTATCGTAAATTATTAAAAAATCAATCAGGAAGAAGTAAAAATTTCTTGGGCAATTTTCCCCCACAATCTGATGAGTATAGGCAGGAAAAGTATGAAAGCATAAATAGAGGCAATGGATTAAAGAAAGAACTGTATCGAGGTTTACAAAAAAGAGGAGGGGGGAAAAATGGAAAAACACAAAAAAGGAAAACGAATGGGATGAGCAAACCAAATAGGTTGAATAAGATTTACAAGTTGAATGGAACGGACAAGCGGAGTGGACCCAAGAAGTTAGAAAAGTTGAAGGGAAAAAATGAAATTTACTATATGCTTCAGTTCTCAGAAAAAGCTATAAAATTTTTTAAAAAGAATGGCACATATTTGAACGCCAAGTCCAAGCTGGCCAAATATCAATCCATTATTAAGAGAATTTTGAAGTGCGTTATAAATTTATTTAGGGATGTTTTAAACAATGCAGATTTGAATATTCCTTGTAGCAGTGACGTTTTTGATAGTAATAATTCTCTTCGCGATAGCACGTTTTGCGAAAAGAAGGCAATGATAGAGCTACCACAAGAAAGCTACAAAAAAGTAAAAAATAAAAATGAACATGAGGGTGAACACAGTTGTAAATACGAACATGAAGAGGGTAATAGGTACATTAGCGAAATCCACTCAGGAAGGGGTGGAGAACCTGCGTCTTGCGAAGTTAAAGGAGTATCGAACATAAACAAATCAAACGTAAGTATAAGTAAAATGGGTAAAGGGCACACCATAACGAATGAATATAATATGGAAGGACATAACCTAGTAGTGGAACACTACCAAGCTGATAATGTCAAAACAAAAGATAGCGCAGTGAAAGAATGCAACTTGAATCTAATTCGAGGACAAAAGGATGGAGAAAACACAAACACCTTGCCATGTATCGACAATATCGTTACAAATGAAACTTTATTATTACTAACAGATGACGAAAACGAGATTAACAAAATATACAACAATATGAACATGATATATTTCAGTAAATATATAAACGAATTTGAATATTACAAAAAGTACAAAATAAAATGTGGTTGTATGAAAGATATTATAAATTACATATATAAAAAATCAATGATTGATGAAAATAATTTATATGTAGATGATTATAACACATTGGAAAGTTTTTACACAAGTACGAGATTAAAAATTTTAAATAATAATATAATAAGAAATTTTGACTATTTCTCAAATAGTGATATATGTAAATACATAAAAAATGTTTGTCTATTATCTATATATATTTCAAAATTAGAAATAGATTTATTTCTTAGCATATTTAACAATAGTTTTCTTCACTCCTCTCTTAGTATTATATTAAACGCTATTGGTGTATCTGTATATGACAATATTAGTCAGAATATTTACGAATTAAATAATATACAAATTATAAGAAAAATTATTCAAATTATTTATGTAGATATTATAGAAATATATGGCGATAATTTATATAGTACTATACGAGATTATTTAATAAAAATCTGTAAAATTTTAAAAGACAGATTATTATACATTATTGAAATGTATATTTCGTACTACACAAAAAATATCTCTTCTACTATTCCATACACATGTTTCAAACCGATAAAAAAGAAATTCAAAGATATGGTTAACGAGTTCTTATATGACGAGTATTTACTTACAAATAATACTGGTGAACGGTGCAATTATGTTTGTGAAAAAGAAAAGGAAGAAGCAGACCTCGACATATCGAACAATACAGTTGGGTCTTCAAATGGCATACCTCCTCTATGTAGCAGTAATATCAATAACAATAGTACTATCATTCACAATAACAATAGTAGTAACAAGGTGAATGTGGAAATGAGTTGTCTTAGCACGTGCAATAATCGATCTCGTCAAAATTGTGGGGAAAATGTAAGTGATAATCAAAGCAGAGGTAATTCAGACGATGATTCTAGTGAGAGTATAGATATTGAACATAATTACAAAGAGCATGAATATAATATTAATGTATTAAATGAAAATAGTGTATACAAACCCTTTTCCTTCCTTAACTGTTATTATAACAAAGATACAAAATTTTCACTAACCGGTGTAGATATCAACATAATAGGTACAATATTAATTTTAAAAACTATAAATTTTATAATGGAGGAAAGCACCTTTATGGATCTGTTCAATGAGTGCTTAGATAATACTTATAACTCGATCATTAATATTTACAAACAGCATCTTAAAAATCATGATGGAGATATGATTAATGCAAGTTTGTACTTAATTAAAAATTTAAGTTTTCTCCTTTACTTATTTTACAAAGTTACTAATGATAAGGATTTTTTAAACCTGTACTTAGATAAGGAGCTAACAGAACATCTTCTACATGAAGCCGCAAAAAAAGAAAGAACTTATCTCAAACAGAGGGGAAAAGATAAGAATAAATCAACGGGGGAGAATGAAAACTCCATTTTTTATTTTATTAAAAGAGTTTACAATTTGTCATCCACCAATGATATACAGAGTAAAATACTGGCTTCATTTAATGAAAATATATATAACTTCACATTAACGACGATTTCGATAGGTAATACGAAGCAGTGTATAAATTTGGTAAACACGCGTGTAGTATGTGTTTAGCATGTGTGTATGTAACATGTGTTCATTGTGAGTAATATTTCCCATGTGTTTAGCAACCATTTTTCACATTTAACTGCGCAATAATCTGTGTAACCCTACTGTGTGTGCATATTTTGGCTGCTTATTTATGTGGAAATAATTATAGCAATTTGTTTGTGTACCAAGTTATCCATTTATTTGTATGTTCATTTGTCTACATATTTGTGTACTTATTTTTCTACCCACATTTGCGTTTATCTAATTTGTCTCTCATCCCTATGCACCTATTTTGCTCCGCAGTTTGTGCCCCTCTAATTAAAATTTTGTCGGCCGAATATGATGACAAGACTTCCGAAAAAGAAGAAGAGATAAAAAACGTGGTGCATAAGTTTATGAACGAAAAAAAAAAAAAGATGAAGATAATGAACAACTTAATTATGTAAAGGTAGACTTCGCATTTTTGAGTGAAATAAGTTTTGAGTTGCTAGAAAAATACGCAATAATGGTTAAAGGTGAAAATGGTAAAAATTGTGAATACAGCAAAAATTACAAAAATGACAAAAATGGTAAAAATATGGATAACGCAAAAAAAGGCCTACAACTTTTCCGGCACCAAATTTATTTTTTGTTTCCAAAGATATATTTTTACGTTAAATTATTTATATGCTCAAATGCTGATAAATATAAGGAAAATCATTTTTTCCCCTCCTTATTTAACTACATTATAGGTGTTTTAAAATATAAAATAATATATCTGTTGAGGTACGCCATTCTTATATTCATAAAATTGCCTAGTTGTTTATCTCGTTGTACACGTATCTAATGTTATCCGTTACTCACAGGATGTCGTGCCTTTGTGAGCAAACCGCATATCAGTATAATAATATATATATATATATATATATATATATATATCTTTCTTTTTTTTTTTTTTATAGTGAGCTGTACATAATGCTACGATGCAAATATGGCAAACAAATTGGAACTATTTTTGAGGGGAATTATATCAAGGACATATTTCTTTTTTTAAACTCGAGTGAGCAGTATTCGTGTGTATTTTCAGACGTTCATCAGTATTACGATACAAACAAAAATTATAATTTTTTAAGTGAATAGTTTGTTTAAAAACATTTTCCTGCTTAATTAAGAAGATTCATAATATTCATTAAAAAAACAAAAAAAAATAGGGGAAAACATGCAAAAAGGGAAAATGCGAAAAATGGAAAAAAAAAGGCAAAAAATGAATAAAAACATTGGTAGAAATATAAATAGGGCATAATACAATAAAACAAAATGAGGTATATGGAATAGTATAATACTAATTTTAATTATAAAAAATTTGCATACAACTAAAGATAAAAATTATATTATAAAAGATATATGGTAAATATACTTAAAGAAATTTTTATAAATCACTTTTGCGTATAGCCAGCATAGAAACACGCTAGCAAAACTGAATGAATATTGTATCACAGCAGGTGCAAATGCATTATTTTATATATATATACATATATGCTTATATATTCCTTTTTTTTGTATGTATTTAACACAGCTCTGCAACGTACCAACGTGCCAATATGTGCAATTTTCTACGTTGTTGCAGATATCCACGGGTGCTCGGCTACGCCAATACGCATTTACATAAACAATTTACACTATATTCATTCACGTTGTAACTGCTCATGTTATAAACACGTACGTGCTTAAACTTGTTCCTCAATGGGGTAATCAATGAAGTAAATGCCCCTGTCCGAGGAAAAAATTATTTTGTTATTTTTGTGTCTTATAAAATAAGACCATTTAAAATAGAAGAACCCTGGAGGTAGCTTCACACATTTATAAAAAATAAAAGTAGATAAATTAAATATGAATATTTGGTTTTCTACTAATATAAATAACATGTTTTCAGCTGATTTGTAAATGTCTAGAATTTTTTTTTTTAATTTTTTAATTCTATACATATCTACAGCTTTTTTAAAATCAAATATAATTAATCTCCTTCCATTCTTTGCTACTATAATTTTTTCATCATCTAAAAATTTACCATGACTTATAAATTTTGAAGAAAAATCAACACAAAAAATTAATTCATGTTCGCATTTTTGTGCATTGATGGAAATTTGTAAAACTCGAATATGACATTTGCCAAAATTACTTTTATAACATAATAAATAATTAATATTAAAATCAAAAATAATTATATTTTTTAAAAAATTTTTATAAAAGTAACTAGTAAAATTATTTGTAATATCATAAATAAATAGGCTCTTCGAGTTGTTAAATAAAATAAGGTTTTCATAATATATTACTTGTTTATTATTAGACACCTCTAAATTTATTTTTTTTATAAAATGATAGGTTTTTATACAAAACACATCAATACAGCTTTCGTAATAAACATATATATAATTCCTATCAATGTAAATTGCTTTTATGCTATTATTTCTGAACATGCACAGAATATGGTATTTTTCGAGAACCTCCCTATAGTTACTACAGCTTCCGCTATTACCATTACTGTTACTGTAATTATTATTATTACAGCTACTGTTATTGATGTTATTATTCTTATTACTAATCTTATTGTTACTGTTACAGTGACTATTATTGTTATTCCTACTATCATTGTTTTTACTACTATCGTTTTTGCTACTATCGTTTTTGCTACTATCGTTTTTGCTACTACTATCGTTTTTGCTACTATCGTTGTTATTGCTGCTATTACCATTCACGTCGTTATAATTGCTACCGATGCTTGTTCCGTTTTTAAGGCCTAGAGGAACGTCATCCGTTGAATTTATGTTCGCACCTTTTGAGCCGTTTCTGCTCAAATCGGATATATTTTTTTTTTCTAATTCCACATTATTCTTACTATTGATATATGAAACATCCGTATTGATTTCTTTGTCCTCCTTTTTCGTTATTCTATATATGCAAACTTTCCCCGTCAAAGAACCTACAGAAGAAATGGACAGACAAATGAAAGACATTCGAAAAATGAAAATAAAGGTTGATAAAAAGAGAAGATAAAAAGAGAGAGTAAAGATAAAAAAAATAAAATAAAAAAAAAAAAAATAAAATAAAGGTATAAAATTAGATATAATAGTACATTAAATTGTACAATAATATAAAAGATATAAAGTACACAAAATGGCGTAAAACTCGAAAAACTTACACGATATATAAAATGGTATAGAATAAAAAAAAAAAAAAAAAAAAAAAAAAATTATTATTGGAATATGTTATGGAAAGGAGCTATGGGAAATACAAAAAGGACATAAACAATGAGTCCGTAAAAGGAAAAGAACAGAATATAATATATGTAATGTAAAGTAGGTACATATAAAAAAGAATACCTGTACAAATATAATTATCATCCGTATATAAAACAACTAAAGGATCTGATAGTAAAGTTTGAATACAATTATGTAATATGATCTTTTCATTTTTCTTTTCTTTTTTCTTTTCTCCTATCTTCAGATAATAACATACGTTCCTTTTGCCTTTAAAACATTTATTTATTACTTTTGTTTCCTTACTCATTTTTTCTCTTTTTTTGTTTTCATTTAATAATAGCTTTCTTACAATTTACGCCTTTACATCTTTTACTCAGTCATTGTTGGCAAATGAGTGCAAAGTACGGAGTAGCAGATTAAAGTGAACGAAAAAAAAAAAAAAAAAATATATGGCGTAAATGTAAAGCAAGAGAAAAAATGAAGTACGTGTAGGAATGAAGTGCGCATGAGGAAGTAAAGAAAAAATACACGCAAAAATATATACAAATAAATTAAAAATGGGCTAAAAGTATGTTAAAAATATATTTAAAATATGCTATAAATACGTTATAAATATAAGATTTGTAATAATAAAAATATTACAGTCATGATAAAAAAATATAAGGTAAATAACACAGGTTGATATAACTGATAGCACCCTGCTGATGACGCATAAGAACGTGTATATAATATCCCACTGATAACACGTTTACGGCGCAAAAAATGGAAAAAAAGGTTTCTATTCTTTTCGTCTAGTTCGTATAAACCTGCATGTTTTATGTATATGTAAAAACTTGTACAAACAATGAGGATAATTAAATATATATATTTGTAAAATAGGAGTTTTTTTTTTTTTACCCCTCCAACAATTTTCTCTTAATTTGCTCATTTATCCTTTATATGGAATATATAATGAGTAGATTTTTAAATATTTATTTGTTTAATTGTTTAATTGTTTAATTGTTTATTTGCGTAATTGTTTATTTGTTTAATTGTTTATTTGTTTAATTGTTTATTTGTTTAATTGTTTATTTGTTTAATTGTTTATTTGTTTAATTGTTTATTTGTTTAATTGTTTATTTGTTTAATTACTTAAATGTTTAAATGTCCAAATGCGCAAGTTGTTAATTTTATCAAGGGTATTAAAAGAAATCTTTTTTTAGGGGATAGAGGGGAAAATTAAATTTTGCTATTTACGTCCCATTTTAAAACAAATAAAAAATAATATTATAATTTCATATTTAAAAATCAAAAAAATAACACAAAAAAAAAGGGAAAAAAATTTAACGAATGTACAAAGGGACGAAAAATAAATTATAAAAGAAGTATATAAGAAAAAACGAAAAAATGGGAAAGTTATAATTCACAAGGAAAAAAAAAAAAAAAAAAAAAAAAAAAGAGTAAAAATAGTAGTATTACCTAACCAAATCAGCAAAATTGTGTAACGTGAAATGATTACAATTTAGTTTTGGAATAACTAGAAATTAAATTTATTACTAATAGTACTTATTCGCAGTGTGAACATATCAATATTACTAAATTAATATAAATGGTAAAAATTATTTTGATAAAAAATTGCAGAATATATAATAATACATGTACCATTTTACATATGTGCTTACAACATTTTTTTAAATTAAGAAATATTTGCACACTTTTGGCCTTTGCTTTTTTTTCGTATCTTTATTCCCTTTTCCCTTTCATATATTTTTTTTTCTTTTGAAACTATAATTAGAGGAGAACTCAGCAGTAATATAATAATGAACTGTGCCTACATATAAGCACACGCTGAAGCAGTACATAAAAAAAAAAAAAAAAAAAAAAAAATGCACACAAAACGTGTAATATATTTCTGTCGTTAAAAATACTTACAAAACATCTTCTTCGTTAAGGGGAAGCTTACAAAATTTGCCGACTACATACTTTGTAAAAAGGTGCCTACAAATCATGTAGTATATTTTCCTCGTCATCATTGTCTTCCCCCGCTTCTTTTATAAATGGCTCAAGTAAGTATGAGGTAAAATCTATGGAATCACCTCGTTCGTTTAAATTTTTATCGTACTTCCAAAAACTGTACAGAGATAGATTAATTAAATAAGTTTCAGAGTACTGCAAATTTTGAATGTAAATATGGGTAGAGTGCACATCTTGCTCCTCAAGGTATTTTATTATTTTCTCAGCTCTACAATGCTTAATATCTTCAACATAACCTAAGCAAACAGAATATATATCAAAAGGACAAAGTAGATCTAGTTAAAGTGATATTCATTGGTATGTTACATAGAAAATAAAAAATAAAATACTACTACAATGCAGAATTATTCTGTAATAGTAGTAATAGTAATAACACTAACGACACATTGTTCCTATTGTAGTAGTTCAATATTATATCGAAAAAGGATGAAAGATCTCACCTGCTACCTTCGACATATATTTAAAAAAACTTTTCTGTCCAACCGTTTCAATAGGAGTAGCTTTTGAAAATATTTTTTGATCTAAAAACATAAAACATATCTCAAAAAAATAGGGAGAAGGTAATTCAAATAATTCATCTCCATTTTTATATTCTTCCTCTTTTATGTTTATAAAATTCTTTATGTAAAACCAAAAAGGAAATTCTACATCTACATATGTATAGGATGAAAGAGTTATTGCTAGGTATATCGGCATCCATTGCCTTTCTCCGGCTTTCATTTCCTTTATTTCAAAGCCCTTTTCAAAAAAAGAAAAAAAAAAAAAATGAAGTGGCGGCCATGGTAAGGGTATAATGAGGGTGCCCACGTGCACAGATCTGTGCATGTGTATATATGGCATGTGCGCACTATGCGTTTTTCACATGCACCGCGTGCTTTTGTTTTTCTTGTCGATTCTGTTTTAACCTCGACAAATTCCGTGGACAGGGAGGGTATGTCCACTAAAGCCTTAACGACTACCAGTTCGCCCAATGCTTTATCATATAAAGACATATTTATAGCATCATTTAAAAACAACTTCGCATATTGTATATTGGCATAATAATAAGAGGAGTTAATTTTTAATGGTAAGTATTCAATATCTATGTCAAGATTTAATATGGATTTATTTATTATAGTAGGTTTACTTATATCAATATTATCAACATATATTTTTTCATCGTTAATTGATAAATCATTTTCTCCTACTTGTACATTATCTAAGTAGGAATATATATTATGTATATTTTCTCTACTATTAAAATCATTATTTTTTTTTGACCTTATATATACACCATTATTTAACACGTAGTCATATAAATTATTTGGTAGAGGTACAATATCAGAGTATGATATAAATGTAGTGAATATTTTATAATACCTATCATATATTGATTTAAATGTTATAATTTTTATTTCATTTTTATAGCTATTTTCATCATGTTCTTTATTTTCCAATTCATATATAATACTATCCATTTTATCAAGTAATGATTCAGCTATCATTTTTGTATTTTCATCAATTTTTATATTTTTATTTCCATATAATAATTGATTTCTTAAATATTGAATATAATAAAATGATATACATGACTCTGTATTTTTATATGGCAATGCGGGAAATTCAACAGTAATTACATTTTCAATATCATTATTTTTTTTTTTTTCGTTTGTTGTTTCTCCAGGAGTTCTATAATAATTAAAAGAATCATCTTCATTATGCGCTCTTCTTGGGTTTTTTCTATTCAAGTGAAAAAAACTTTTTTTTTCTTTTTTTTCTTCTGTTCCGTTTGTAGTAGACACTCTTTTCTTTGTCTTATGCTTTTTTTTAAAAATAGCAAACACGTCGTCCATCATGAAATGCGTCTGTGGGGGAGGAGAGGATGTGTGGGGTTATTCAGCACGGAAGCGTGCATATATGTGCATATGTGCTTACATATATATGCATACATACTTACATATATATGCATACATACTTACATATATATGCATACATACTTACATATATATTCATACATACTTACATATATATGCATACATACTTACATATATATTCATACATACTTACAAATATATGCATACATACTTATATATATTTACATAAACATATGTCGTAGAAGAAGAGGATGCATTTTATATTCCACTATTTTATCTATACATTTTTTTTTCTTTTGCCTTGTTTCTACTGATCATGTTGTAGTAGTCGTTCTGAATTGTTTTACTCCTGCATTACATGCACATATTAAACTGATTTGTAGTACTACATTTTAGATATTACAATTTATCTTTTTCTTTTTCTTTTTTTTTACGTGAAAAGGATGCACTACTTTTTGCAAGAGATTTTAAGTATAGCCTATTTGCAGAGATTTATAAAAATGTTCTATACGATAATAATAAAAAAAAAAAAAAAAGACTAACATGTATAATTTTATTAACAGCAACGTAGGGACTAGTGCACCTCTTGGATGCTTTACTATTTGTCCATTTTTGTTAATGGCGTGAAGGCATAAAAGGAACTGTTATATATATTTTTTTAAAAATTGTAATGTGCAAAATGTAGGTTTTTTATTTAATATGTTTTCTTCTTCCGTGCCTATACGTATGTACATACATACATATATACATGAATGAATACATGCATATGTGCCTAAATCTATTTATACTTTTTTGGCACATATAAGTGTTTACATATTTATACCTTCAAGTGATAGGCATCTCTATTTAGATGCAATGTATTTAGTAGTATTAAAATTTTCACTCTTGAAAGTATAAATTTTATGAAAAATGTGCCAGTTTGATTACTGCTTTATATTTTCCAAATTATGTGTATGTGCATGGGTATGTGTACGTTTGTGATGGTAAAAGGTTTAATGGTTATAGAACACTCATTCTATGAATACAGAGTTTACTAAAGAAGTAATTATGTATGAATGAATGTATGCACATATGTACCTATGCATGTGTATATGTGCATATATATATAATGCACTTTTCCGCTAAAATGAAGTGCCTTTTTCCTAATTATTTACATTCTCACTCCTAAATACTTTTTTATATTCCTCTTCTTACCCTGTTACAACAAAGGGAGAAAAAGAGAGGAATTATAAAAAAAAAAAAAAAGAGAAAAAAAAATAATAATAAATAAATTCTAAATAAATAAAAAAAAAAAAAAAAAAAAATGAGTATAAAAGATATATAATTTGATATAATAAAAATTCTATAACTTTAATTTAACATTTTTCGGAATGCCTGTATTAAGACATACTGAAGTACACACGTATGAAGGCTTAACATAAAATGTATGAAAATAAAAAAAAAAAAAAATTTCAAAAAGTATGCTTTTCTATAGATATATAAAAGAATTTTCTATATAAATGCATAATATTACCCTAAATACTAAATACGATGATTAAAAATATATAGCAGTATTTAATTCAAATATAAAGCACTGTTAGCTTTCTTAAGGCGCGTCTTTAATTATATATACATACTTTTTCTTTTTTTTTTTTAAAAAGTGCACTATTTTTCTTTTTTTTTTTTTTTTTTTGAGGAGATACAATATTCCGGTGTTTCTAACATATGTTAGGAAAAATAAGAAAAGAAGCATAAATATTTTTCAAATTTAATTTGTACAGAATGCAGTAATTATTTATTGTTTTATTAGTCCCCGTATTTTTCGTTCAAATAGTTTCCAAGTTTTTTTATTCCTTAAAGAGAAATAATTGATAAAAAGAAGAAAAAAATGAAAAAACGGCAAGGGAGAAAAATATGAAATTGCCTCTTTTTCATCTATCACCCATACATATATCGTTATTCTGCTATTCTTATACATGAATGTTTATATGCACAATATGGCTGTAAGGTAATAACTATTTCGTTCAACTTTGTCCATTTTTTTTTTTCTTTTTTTTCAACTTGTTAATTATAGCAAGAATTATATTTACATATATATACTCCGATTTTCCCTTCACAATTTTTCCCTTTTATATTTTTCTAAAGTAGGATAGTTTATAAATTAAAATACATGGGGAAACATGGAAACATTTAAAATATTTTTTAAAAAAGAAAAAAAAAAAGAAAAAAAAGAAAAAAGGAAAAAAGGTAAAAAGGAAAAAAGGAAGCTTGTAGTTATGTACAGAAGACAGAAGCGTTACATCGTTAAGAAAAAATCTTGATAATATATATTGAACATTCTTATATTATACTGTATTTAATCTTATGTGATGTGTATTAGTGATAGTATTTTATTTTACTACATATTGTTGTACTGTGTTATACTGTGTTGTACTTCTTTTTTTTTTTTTTTTTTACCCCTTAGACGATTAAAAATGTGTTTGTATTGAAAATTGAAATAGTAGTAATTAACATCTATTGCGTAAAAAAAAAATAATTTCTAATAATTTATAATAGTTCATCATAAATTATGTTCGATATAAAAAGAAAAAAAATTTTAAAAAAACAAAAACCGAGGAAACAGGGAAAATAGATAAAACACCACTGTGCGAATTATTTTACACAATAAGAATATTTCACTAGTAAATAATTTGACACTTTGACATCTCGACAAAAAATATTTTGCACGATTTATTATTTATTGAATACTGCTAAAAATATTTTTTAATTTAAAAAAATTACACAGAATATTTCAGCACTTTAAGCGCAACAATGGATCAAAAAAAAAAAAAAAAAAAAGGATAAAGGATAATAATAGTAAAAAAAAAAAAAATAAAAAATAATAATAATAATTTAGTTCTATTACGCCAATCTTCTTATTTGTATATAGTATTTTATTTCTGTAGCATTTTTCTATTTACGTAATATTTAGATTTTTTTTTTTTTTTTTTCCCTTTCTCCTTATTTCACACACGTTTTAGAAAAAAAAAGGAAAATATTATAATATATTTATTCCTTTACTTTTCTTCCTTTTCTGTACTTCCCTTTCCTTTTTTACTAGTATAACCCCTCACGTGTTACTCAAATTTCATCCATAACAATGAGAACAAAATATACATTTGTTCCACCTAGTTTTTCCATTTTGCTATTTTTTTTTGTATTATGTGAAGATCAATATGTTAACTCAAAAGTAAATTGTTACACAAAAAATGAACCAATAGAAAAATTGAAAGAAAAAATAGAAAATTTAAAGAATAATGTAACAGATAATTTATCTAAAAATATTAAAGAAGATTTAGAATTATTAAATAAAAAAAATCAAATATTAGAATTATATCATCATGATCCTATATTACAACAGGGTGTTCGGGGTGTTTAGAAAAATAAATATGAAAAAAGAGAAGAAAAATATGCTAATAAATTAGATCATTTAGAACAAAATTGTGAAAGAGATGAAACAAGTAATACCAATAAAATTTTGATAAATGGGGAAAATGAAAGAGAACATAATGCGGATTTATTCATCGGACAAGGAGCAAATTCACAAGTTGAACTACTTGCTCAAGATACCACTGATAAAACTCCTGAGGAAGAAGGTGCAGGAGGAAAAGGACAAGAAGTTAGAAGAGCAGATGAACAAGCACCAGAAGCTAAAGGAGGCCAAGAAACAGTACCAGTATCAGAAAAACCAGGAGCAAGTGAAGAAAATAAAGGGGAGGAAAAAGAACCAGGAGCTGTAGAAGAATCAGAAGTGCCCGTAGCAGTTGCACAAAGAGTAAATCCAGATTCTCCAGCTCCCCAAGATGGGGAAAAACAGCCGCAGGACTCCGGGTTAATACCGAATCCCCTGATGAGGTTATGTGTTTACATTGTCTTTTTGAAGACATACTAAAGAATTGTGATGTGATAAAAAGAGAAAATAAGGCAAATAATGATAAATACAATGAGTTTACAAAGAAATTTGATATATATATCATGACTAAAAAAGAGTATAAAATGGTTAAGAAGTTGATTGAACCATTTTCTGAAAGAGGTAAAACAGAAGGTACACAAGCAAATGCAATAAATGAAGTTTTTAAAAAAGCATTAACAGATGATTTATATTATAAAGAATTTACCAATGTAATTCATGGTATTTATATCTATGTTAAACAACACAGTTACTTAAATGAAAATAGCAGTGAAGAGTTATATAATAAAGCCCATGAAAATGCAATAAATATATTGGACACGATTATGGATAATTAAAATGTTGTAATGTAAAAAATTACTCTAAGCATTAGTATGTTTAATATCTATATATTTTGCTTTATTTTATTAGTTTTATTTTATTAGTTCTATTTTATTTGTTATGTTTTACGTTATTTGCTGTGTTTTATTAGTGTTATTTTATTTATTTTCGTAAGACACAGCATTTTTTATTTGTGCGTTTTCCCTCACATTTAAGCATATATGATACATACATAAAATAAAATTTTGAAAAACTTCTATATTAGTACTGCTAATATAAACAGGTGTATCTTTGTTGAATCAAATAACACAGTTCTGCTTTATGTACGAAAATACGCAAAAAAAAGAAAAAATATAAATTGGAAAATATAATAACAAGCACATATTCAACACAATAATTTTCGCTTCAATCCATAAGTGGACGCCTCGTATTTTTACCTTTTTTTCTTTTTGCCTTTAAATGATGTAATAGCTTAAATAAAATTTTCTCTTTTCCTGCTTAGTACACTGCCTTGTTGCTTTTAATTTGTATATTCATGCTTATATATAACATATACAGGCACGCGTTCCAGGGCGTCTTACCCTAGTACCCAAAAAACCAAAAGATGTCCATATGATACAGTGTTGTACATTTAAATATTTAAGTTGAACAAGAAAAGAAAAAAAAAAAATTATGCACACACAATTAAATTGATCGTAATTTTACTGCAGTGTTTTTAAAAATTTTAAGTTTTTAAATTAAAAAAAAATTCAAAAAAATGAATGGTCGACGGGAGAAAAAAAAAAAAAAAAATAAATATATATGTATATATATATAAATACGTACATAGTTACATATAAATTCCTAGTCACACTATTAAAAAACATATTTCCCTTTTTACGATTAACATACGTTAGTCCGCTTTAGTTTTATTTAAATGTGTGTAAACAATTTGAGCTGAAAAAATAAAAAAAAATTAAGATATAATAAACCAAGATATAATAAACCAAGATATAATAAACCAAGATACAATAAACCACGATATAATAAGACAAAATAAAATTAGATATAATAAGATATAATAAAACAAGATATAATAAGATAAATTAAAACTAGATATAATAAGATATAATAAAACAAGATGTAATAAAATAAGACATAATAAAATAATATATCTTGTTTTTTTTTTAAATTCGAATTTAAAATTAGGAATATGTTGTTTATTGTGCGCACCATTTTACAGTTTTTATTTCTGTCTTTAAAAAATAAAGTAAAACTTAACAAGACAAATATATTTTTTCTTCTTTTCTACTTCCATATGCACCTACTTTTTTTTGCGAAGTTGTCTTACATTTTTTAGGTGCATTACGCTCAGTTCAGTATTCATTTACGCAGTGCTCTATTCAATTCCTTCTTTAATAGTTTTCCTTTAGGTTAAATGTTTTTAAGAAATATGTGTACACATTAGTATAATAAATAGCTTCATTATCATTATTACAAATTTGCTTATTAGTATGACAGCTTTGGTATTTATGAAATTACTTCCCTTATTTTAAGAGCGTTTACATGAACAGTGCAGGGAAAAAAGAAAAAAAGAAGAAAACACAAAAAAAAAAATAAGAAAACACAAGAAAAAAAAGAAGAAAACACAAGAAAAAAAAGAAGAAAACACAAGAAAAAAAAGAAGAAAACACAAGAAAAAAAAGAAGAAAACACAAGAAAAAAAAGAAGAAAAACAAAAAAAAATAGAAAAATTAATGAAAGAATGGAACTTCAAAATTTCACACAATTTCCCATTAAAAACTTTTAACTGTGCATGGTTACTGTACATTCATTTGTCTTCACCTGTTCATTTGTTTATTCCCCTTTTTGTATTAACAAAAAAAAAAAAAAAATATTCGTAGCATTTCTTTTTCTCACTAATATTGCGTTATATGCATGAATATAAATGTACATATATATATATATATATATATATATATATATATGTGTATTACAGACCTAACATAAAACAATGAAAGGAAAAGTAATTTATTTTTTTTATTTTTTCCCCTTCTTTCTAGCCTCACTAAATTATGTATCATCTAGGAATCAAAATCCCCCTATACCATTGAACGAAACACTGAATGAAAACCAGAATGAAAGTCAACATGGCAATCAGAAAAATCAAGATGTAGATGTATTAGAAACATTAACAAAAAACATTACTACAGATGAGTTCAATTCCTTTAATAATAGCGATGAGAAAGAACAAAAAGGAAAAGAAACTATGAAGATATACAAAGGTGAAAGTGAGGCAAAAGAAGAAACTAACGAGGAGCCAGAAAAAAAAGAAAAATTTTTGGAAAATGTTGACAGTGTATTAAAACATAACAGTAATGTATTTCTGGGAAAAAATGCAAAAGGAGTTAGTACTGAAGTGATAGCTTCAGATGTTAATAGTACAGATGGAACAGTAACAAGCCCTAGTGTAAAATTATCGAAAGGAGTTGATGAAGTTCCTGCTTCTGCAGGCCCTGCAGATAAGCAAGTACGGCAAGATAACCCTGGGAACGATAACGCTGGTAATGATAACCCTGGTAATGATAACCCTGGTAACGATAACACTGATAAGGATAACCCTGGTAATGATAACCCTGGTAACGATAACACTGATAAGGATAACCCTGGTGAAAAAGGAGATACAGAAGGAAAACCAGAAGAAAGCAGTTTAACTGTACCCGACCAGTCACCACCAATTCAACCACAAGACAGTACTTCTGAAACATTAGACAGTGCTGCTTTAAGAAATAATCAAATCGAAGGTAATGGACCGCGTAGTACAGTGTCAAGAGAACCCCAAGTAAGACACGCAGATCCTACTGCAGCTACTGTAAATTCCGCACCCTCACCAAATGGTGGAATAGAAATTTCAAATGGTAGCACATCTACACATAACAGTACAATAAACACAATCAAACATTTAGATAGACTGTATGATGAAATCCTTGCTGGAACAGAAATGACACAACGGGTACGTTATAGTCATAGAATGAGTGAGCGTAACCATAATAGTAGTAATAATATTAATACTAAATATGAGCAATTTAAAAAAGAATTTAATGAATATATTATGAATGAAAAGGAGTATGAAATGATGAAGAATCTTATTGACACTGTTTTTTCTAAAGGTAAGGTAGGGACTGAGAAAAAAAATGCACTACATGAACTGTTTAAGAATGCATTAGAAAATGATAATTTTAAAGAACAGTTCAAAAATGTTATGTATGGTATTTATAGTTTTACTAAACGGCACAGTTATCTAAGAGGTGATGTAACAACAAACAATGAATTTTACGATAAATTTTATGACAATGCGGTTAGTCTACTAGACACATTGCTAATTAAGTGAATTATACGAAATAATTTTACTACATATACTACCTCGTTGCTTTTATTCCCACGCTCTTCTGTTCATAAACGTTGCTACCTCTGAACATGCGTGTGCATATACAAGCACATTATGCATATGTATATTGCATATATATATATATATACATATGCACATATATTTATATGCGCAGTGTACTTGTATATGCTAGCGGGTCAAATGGAGTAATAAACTATATTTACAGCATTGTACATCACTAATAGTTAATATTTTTTTTTTTTTTTTTTCAAACACTTTTTAAATATGTATTCAGTTGTACTCTTGAAGGTATATATGAAAACTCTGAAAAAAAAAAAATAATAATAAATTCATAAACACATAAACAATAATAGTAAAAATGGACTTTTCTAAATTCTCCGTATTTTATAACTGTGAATAGATTGCTATTCAAACGATATTTCCAATTTTTTTTTTTGTCATTATAGAATAAATTTCTATATCAAAAATTTGCAATTTTTTTTTTTTTTTATAGTTTTAATTACCTGTGTGACGTGCAAAAATAAAATAAAAATGAACATTTTTGTTTATTTGATTTTTTTTAACATTTTTCTCCCAAATATGAACACTCTACGTTTATATTTATATTTATATATATATGTATATATATATATATGGATGCGTTCACATGTGAGCCCACCTACACGCGCACACACATGTACATTTACATTAGCCATATATGCATATGAATAAGCCTGTACGGAGCAGTTGTAATATTGATAATTTCGTTTAACTGCAATACAAAATAAAATATTCTAAAATGGAATGTACAAATTACGTTTTAATAATACAACAAACAAAAGGATATATATGCCTATGTTCATTCTTTCATTATTTAATGAATGCAATCATAACACTGTAGTATAACAACACTTATGAATAAACATACATGTATGTGTACACCTACACACACATATACATATATATATATATATTTACGGTTTAACAACATGGGCAATTTTTGCTTTTTTGATACCCTTGAAAAACATGATCAATCGTTTTTGAAATTTTTAAAAAAGACAATTTTTTTTGGATAAGTTGTATCAATTAAAAAACCATTTTTAAAATGCAAAAGCAAAAAGGTTAGATGTGAAATAAAAATTGGCAAAAAAGGATGGACATGAATTTTTTTTTTTTTTTTCTAGCTTTGTAGTATTTTTTCATTATATATATCTTATGCATATGAGTGTATAAAATTGTATTTTTATATATTTATTATATACACGTACATGCATTTTTTTTATTGCGAAATATTTTTCCTTTGTGCAATATTATGCTTGTGCATTTAGAAGCTTTGCATTTTTCTGTTTGCACGTTTTTCCGCTTTGCATTTTTCTTTTTGTGCATTTTATTGCTTTCCATTTTGCCCTTTGTGCAGTTTTGGGCCTTCTTTTTACATCTTTATGTTTTTCCTTCTAGCATTTTACCGCTTTTAGTTTTTCCTCTTTGCATTTTACGGATTGCATTTTACTATTTTGCATTTTACGGATTTGCATTTTACGGATTTGCATTTTACGGATTTGCATTTTGCGGATTTGCATTTTACTGCTATGCGTTTTACCGCTATGCGTTTTACTGCTATGCATTTTACTGCTATGCGTTTTACTGCTTTGTATTTAACCTCATTCACATTTTCCCGCTTTTCATTTTTTTTCGCTACGCCATTTGTTCCATTGTGAATTTATTTCGTTAAGTGCATTTTTTCGATAAAGGTATTTTTTTCGACCTAGGTGTTTTTTCGTTAAAAATAATTTTTACCTACAGTTTATTACCAGGATATCCTATGCAGTTTTTATTTTTTCGTTATTTATACTTTTTTGAAAGAGCAACAAATTTTAACGTTTTCATTTTATTCTATTTAAAATTTTTTTTTATATATTTTTTTTTTTGCGCGTAAATTTTAGAACATATTAATGTGCTAAATAATACTTATATGTATTTATGTACACAAATATACATGTGCATATATATATATATATAAATATATACATATATATGTACATATATATATACATATATATATACATATATATATACATATATACATGTATAATACATACCTACCTACGTATACGTGTTTATATAGGAGAAATTTTTAGCTAAAACAATGAATAGAAAAATTATCATTTTTTCTGTTTTCCTATTTTCATTACATTCTATGTCATCGCGTCATGTTCAAAGGGACACAGGAGTGAAAAATGACAAAAAGAATGATTTTCACCAAGGAAAGGAAACAGAAGGTAATAATAAGAATTCCATTTTAAAAGAAGGTATAAGAAATGTATTCCATGAAATGAACGAATCAGAAGAAAAAACTAAGGAAGAATTAGAAAATAATAATGATGAAGAATCATTTATTGCGCAGAGTTCGTCGAATTATTCCGAACAGGATAAGAAAAATAAAAATAATGATTCAAAGATTGAAGAAAAAACATCGGAAAGTATGAAATTTTTTGGTCAATCTTCAAATGATAATAATAGTGGAGGCGGTGAAGAAATACTACAAACTGATGTGCCAGCTCATAATGAAAATGGTTCGGGTATAGGAGAGCCAGGAAATAATGTTGAAAATAATCCAAATGATAATAACAGTGGTACTAACACAACGGAAGCGAAATATACAGATCAACTTTTTGAAGAAATAATTGCAAATTTAAGTAATAAAAATGGATCCAATGAACATAATTATCATAATGAATATATTGAGTTTAAAAAAGAATATGACATGTTTATTACTATGAATGAAAATGAATATGAAATAATTCAAAAACTACTTGATGCCTTTTCTGTACATAACACACATATTTGTAAAGAACCTGATTCTGTATATGAAGCCATTAAAAAAACTATTACTGATAAAACGTATTGTAATGAATTGAAAACTTTTGTACAAGGTATTTATAATTATGCTAAAGGTCGCAATAATTTAAGAGGCGAAGGAACTAAAGGAGAATTATATATGACATTATTTGAAAATCTTTTGAAGTTACTAAGTTCAATTTGAATTGCTGTTAAGTATAAACATTTTCTTTAATTTTGTCCAACTTTCCTTAATTCTCCATAATTCTCGTAATTTCGGGAAACAAAAATTACACATATATATATGTATGTATATGTATACATATGTACGTATATGTATATATATGTATGTATGTGTATGTATATGTACGTATATATATCTTACGAGAAAATAAAAGCATAAATGAATTATAAGGAAAAATTTTAAATAAAATTTTTTTTTTTTTTTTTTTTTTTGTTTTGTTTTTTTGAAACACACAAGTTGTAATGGGATAAAAAAAAAAAAATTGAGCTTAACATTTCATCCATCTTTTTTTCCTAAATATATTTAAAAAGGATGACCTCTGTAAACATGTAATCACTACATTAAAACGATTATATTTTAAGCTACTTACAACTTGTAATTGAGAATAAATTTATATGTGCAAAAAGTAATTTAAAGAGGGTAAAAAAAGAGCAAAAATAAAAGGTTGATATAAATCCAGTGAACAAGTTGTACCTTCCGCGCCTGGAAGCTATATGAGGAAAAAGTTTGTTATACCAGTACAACACTGCCATTTAAGCTCAGTTTTCACATGCGCGTAAATTATCTTCACACACTTAATGTATTTTTTGTTCAGAGAATTTTCCTCTTTAATAAAATATACGCAAATGTACAAGCATATACGCATTTATATATATATATAATACATACATACATAAATGATGAGACAAATTTTGGCTAGTTGATTTTTTTTTTTTTTTTTTTTTTATATCTTTATTTTTTCACTCACATTGCGGGTAAAGGTAAATTACACTAGCCTTGCACAACGTAACAGTACCAAATTTTACGTTTTTATAATTTGTTTTAAAAAGTATTAAAAGAACAAGTGCTCTTTTTTTCTCCTTTTTTTTTGACTATTATTGGTATCATCCCTATTACGAAAATATTGATTTAACACTAAGCGGAGGAATTACACAATGGGAGATCAAGTAGGCGTATATATGTACAAAAAAAAAATAAAAAAAATTTAAATTGTTGATAAACGAGAATTATAAAATTATGACAAGGTCTTAATAGAACAAACTGAAACTGCAACTGAAACTGCAACTGAAACTGCAACTGAAACTGCAACTAAAACTGCAACTGAAACTACAAATACAAATACAAATACAACTAAGACTAAAAGTGAGGCAAACTAATGTTAACGAAGTTACAAAATGAGCAAGCATTTTCGCGAGTCTCACCTGGTGAACATAATAATTGAATATGCTCACAAGTTAACAGAGTAGACGCGGAAAGTCGAGCAATAGGATAACCTCCATCATATATAATCAAACGGTTCTAATAAGTGATACACCTTCACATACAAAAGCTAGAGGAATATCCTAACAGAGATATAATCATTGAAGTGAAAGGAGATAGAATATACGAACATATACAACTAAGTTTTACATAACCACTAACCCCAGATCATCACTTCGTTACAGAATAAACATCAGAGTAAACAAGTGCATAAATTTAAAGTTAACTCATATATGTTACAAAAGAAAAGAGTGTTGGACATACAAAAAAAAGCACATGCAATTACTTGCAGCATCTGTTCGAGAATTCAAAAGGTAGAAATGCTGTTTCATTTGAACAGGTTATATACGTCAACATATCTAATATTAAGCGCTTTAGGGAAACACTACGAGGATATATACTAAACATTTCAAAATAAAACTAATGATGTGCAATGTTCTATTCAGGAAGTCAGGTGATATAATGATAATAACCAAGAATATAATAAATTTACTATGAATGATACATAGTATAATATTGTTAAAAAAAAAAGCACATGCCTGTTTCAAAGATGGTGCAAAAGAGGGTTTGTATTAGTACTCGTTTGACTGGTATAATTACCAAAAGCTTTAAAAACATCATAACATAACACATTTCGAAAAGAATTCCAAAAATTTATGTATGGTACATTTATACCTTTGCTAATTGTTGTAAATACATGCAAGTTGAAGGGATGAATAGTGCAGATCTGTATAAGGTTCCGCTTAAAAATACGTACCATTACGAAATAGTGAGTTATGTGAACTGAAGAAAGAACAGCTATTTTACTTTATATTTTTTTTTATGTATTGTGTTACATTATTAGTTACATACCTTTTATTTTTTTTTTTTTTTGTATGCACTTGTCATTAAAGGTCCAATTAATTTTATAAGATAAAAGTTAAAAATGAAATTTTTTTTTTTTTTTAACTGACCTTGCAATAATTTGCATATATGAATATGTTACATAATTATGTAGGTTGTAAGGTAAAAGTAGTAAAGCTATTATTTAAAATAATTTCCATAGTTACACGAATGAAAAACAAAATAATAAATTAAAATAAAATAAAATAAAATAAAAGACAAAAGAGAAAACAGAAAACTGCATACAATTTGGGAATGTTCATTTTTATAATTATTTGTACTGAAGCAGTTTTCCGAAATGATATTACTTCATTTTAATTTACGTTAATTTAATTTTTTTCAGTTTATTTTAATTTATTCTAATTTTTTTCAATTTATTCTAGTTTTTTTCAATTTATTCTAATTTTTTTCAATTTATTTTAATTTACTCTAATTTATTTTAATTTACTGTAATTTATTTTAATTTACTCTAATTTACTCTAATTTATTCTAATTTATTTTAATTTAATTTATTTTAATTAACTTCCATTTCAATTTATTTGTGTATTTTATATTTTTTTTTTTCTCCAATTTTTGACACAATTTGGTTACACTGACCCGTTTTCTCTTCCGTGCTCATGGCTATATTTTTTAGAAATTAACTGCTCTGATTGAATTTAAAAAAATATATATTTTTTCTTTAAATATTTTAAAACGTTAATATAATAAATATATTAAACATAAATTGGTGTATTTCACAATGCTAAAACTTACAGTGCTGTGAAATTTTATTATATTATAAAAAAATTAATATTGCACAGTTTGAGGATACGAAAAAAGAGAAAATGTGTAATATGTTTGTTCTCTCAGTAGGCAATTAAATTGGAAATATAACAATTACAAAAAAAAAAAAAAAAAAAAAAAAAATTGGTCAACTCGTAGCAAAACACTATTTGAATATAATTATAATTTATTTTTAATTGTTTTTTATTACTTAAGGTGAATTGAGTGATATTCCTTATTTTGTTAAAGTGTGTGCATATATGTATGCGTAAGTGCACACATAAATACGCAAATAAATACGTACATAAATACACAAATAAATACAAACTTAAATATTTACATACATACGCACATTCCTGTTAACCTCTTTTTGGTGTCTGCTTATTCCTGTGCCTACTTTAGGGGTAAAACAATTTCACACTACCATTTCAGCGCATCGTACAATTATATTTTACAAATTTATTATTCTACTTAAAAAGAATGAAGGGGAATGTTAAAATTTATTTGTTCCTTTTTTTTTTATTTTACGTGCACCATGTATCGTCTGATAACAAGTCGAACTTAAGAGGAAAGAATTACAATTTGGATGGTTATATAGTAGATGTATTGCAAAAAAAACTGGGAAATATACATAACATTGGCCAGAATAATGCTAGCGACAGTTTTAACAAAAAACTTGAGATTTTAAAAAAGCAAATTGAAAAAATACAAAAGTATGAAACCGAGTATGGAGGAAAAGGTTATGAAGATATTTTGGACAGTGAATTCCAAGATGAGTCAGGAAAAAAAAAAAAAAAAATTTTCGGAATGGATGAGGATGATTTAGACAATTATGACGAAGATTTTTTGGGGCAAAGTGCAAAAGGAGGTCAGCATGCTACAAATAGTGCCAATGGAGACGTAACAAGTACTCAACTTACGAATGATCAATCAACTGAACAAGTAAATGGCCAATCATCCTCAAAAACCGCAGTAGCTGCAGCAGGACAATTAGATCAAAAGGTTAATACAGATGGTAGTTTACCAAATAACCAAACATTAGCCACATCTACATCTAGTGGATCCTCACCAACAAATAACCCAAGCGCATCAGGAGGATCAGGTGCACAAGATGAGCGAAGTGAAAATTCTGAACTTACCCCAGAAAACGCACAAAATTCCTCTGAAAAAGGTCAAGAAGGTACACCCCAAACATTACCTAGTTCACCTACTGCAAGCAATCCATCCATACAAGCATCAACCAGTGGAAATAGTATTCCTGGGAAGGTTGCAAATGAATCATCTAAGGTTAAACACTTAGACAAAATATATGACGACCTTCTTGAAACATCAGAGACAAAAAACGAAATCGATCAAACTCCATACCATACAAAATATAACGATTTTAAAAGAGAGTATGACGACTTTACTATGAATGATAAGGAGTATGATATGGTTAAGAAACTCTTTCAAGAGTGTTTTAAAAATGGTGCAGGGGAGGGTTCAAATACGACTTGTTTGATTGATGTATTTAAAAAAGCGTTAGAAGATAATATATTTCGAAAAAAATTTGAAAATTTTATGAACGGTATTTACAGTTTTGCTAAGCGTCATAATTATTTAAATGACGAACGAATAAGTAATGAGGAGCAGTACAACGCTTTACTCAAAAATGCTTTAACTTCATTGAATACATTATAAAATAGAATGGACGAAGAGCAGTTATTTTATTTTACACCTTTTTTATATGTTCTTTTTTGTTTTCAAATGTATGACTATATTTCAGCAAACGTTTGCGAATATATATTTTAATCATATGTATCGCTGCGTTTGGACAAATTTTTTTTTTTTTTTTACTTATCCTGGCATTAAATTGTATATTCATCTGTTACTCAACTAAACAAGTCATATATTAACATTCTGTTCTTTTTTCTGGTCCAATATTACAATTTCGAAAATGTGGTCATTTTCACAAACGACTTGAGCATATATTTGTACAGTTACATGTTATGAGAATGTTTTTTAACGAAATTTTTTTTTTTTTTTTGTTTTATTATTTTATTTTTTTTTGTTTTTTTTTTTTTTTTTTTTTTTTTTTTTTTTTTTTTTTTTTTTTTTTTTTTTTTTTTTTTTTTTTTTTTTTTTTTTTTTTTTTTTGTTTTATTATTTTATTTTATTTTTTTATTATTATTTCTTTTGTTTTTGTTGTTTTTGTTTTTACGAATATATTGCCCTAATGACTTCCTTCACATTTACCCGTTTTGCTTCCTTTTCTTTTGAAAATATAAATAGATTTAACCTATAAAAGCTGCCCTTTTTTTTACCATCTCAAAAAAAGAAATTTAATGACTATGTTAACGAATTGTCATTCTGCTGATATTTATAAGAGTTATATATTAAGCTAACTGCGAATAAAAATAATGCGCATTTTTTTTATTTGAAAAAATACATTTTAATGATGGCATAAAAGAGGAAAACTGAAATTTCTTGATACTTTGAGCGTAAAGTAAAAATGAACATGCAATTAAAATTTTAAAAATATTTTGTCGACCCTTGGTGCGCCGGACTTAACCATTATAATTATTTATTTTATGACAATTTAATTTTTTATTGAACTTTGTTGTATTTATAATAATTTTTGCGAACAATTTTTGCGAACAATTTTTGCGAACAATTGATACGAACAGTTAGTGCGAACAGTTGGTGTGAACAAGTTTCCTTTTCAATTTATATGGGAATGCATGCATACAAGTGTGTGGGAGAATGCGCATGTGTGTGTCTGTATGCACACATATATGTATATGCATGTATACCCAAATGCATAAAAGGAAACTTCAGTTCACATTTTTCCTTTAACATATTGCACACGATTTAGGTAAAATAAAAAAAAAAAAAAAAAAAAAAAAAAAAATTGCATCAGTATGCTGGTACACCACAGTTCATAACAGATTTGCTTATTTACAATTTTCTCAAAAAATAATGAAAAGAAAAAATATATTTTGTTTTTCCCTCTTCTTATTTTTGTTGCGTTATGTATCATCAAAAGACAAATATGAAGATGAACAAAAAAATTATAATAATCAACATGTTCTATTAAATATAATAAAAGACAAATTAGAGAAATTACAAGGTGGAATAATAACGAATAAGGTATCAGATACTTTGAATAAAGACTTCAAATCATTAAAAAAACGAATGGAGGAATTGGAAAAATATGAAAAAAAATATACTGAAGGAAATATTGAGAATATTTTAAAAAATGAATCTGAAGAATCGTTAGGGGATAAAAAACAAATTTTGGGGGTAGATGAGGATGAGTATAACTGGGATTTTTTGGGACAAGGTAACACTATGACTAAAGGAGAAGACAATGAAGAGGGTGCGGATGATAATGAGGATGAAGAGGGCGAAGAGGATGGAACAGCTTTAGAATTAAAATCTAAAGGTGAACAAGATACTTCCATGTTAGCGCAGGGAGCAGAAAAAATATCGACTGAACTTCAAGGAGGTGCACAACCTACTAGTGAATCAAGTAATGAGGTACAAGAGCAAAGTGGAGGGACGGACGTGCGTACAACAAGAGACCCTGCAGTAGCAGAAGCAAAAACACCACTAGAAAATAGTCCTAGTGCACAATCAAATACACCATCTACAGGAGAAAACGAAGCTAAAGCAGCTTCTCAAGATCAAGCTAAAGAACGTCAACCAGTTGAAAGCGCATTAGTTAATGCAGAGCATGGCCCTACACAAGGTAGTAATATAAGCACCCCAAAAGTTCAGTACTTGGACAAATTGTTTGATGATTATCTTATAGCTTCAGATAAAAAAAAAGAAATAAATGTTCATAAATATCATAGAAAATATAATGATTTTAAAAAAGCATATGAATTTACTATGAATGATAATGAGTATAAAATTGTTAAAGAACTTTTTGATTTTTATTTCAAAAAAGGGGAAGAAGAGAGTTCAAATGCATCCAATTTGATTAATTTGTTTAAAAAGGTCTTGGATGATAATGTATTTCGAAAAGAGTTTGATAATATCATGCATGGTATTTATGGATTTGCTAAACGTTATACTTACTTAAGAGGGGATAGAACAAACGATGAGAATGTGTATAAGGAGCTGTTTAAAAATATGCTAAGTTTGTCAAACATTGTGTAGGTTACGTTATGGGCAATAGTGTTAGTTGATCATTTGTCTATTATTTTATATTTTGTATTTTAATTTATTGTATATTTTAATTTATATTTTGTTTTATATTTTTTTTTTTTTTTTTTGTCATTCATCTGTTTGCATGTTAATTTTTGGCTCAGCTGAGCAGGTCTCAAAAGAATTTTATTTTTTTAAAAGGACAGCGCAAAATTTTAAGCTTTTTATTCGTGAAGTTGTATATCATATTATATCGTATCATATCATATTTTTTCGTAAAAATTTTTTTTTATTAAAAATTATTTTGTAAGATATTTTGTTAAAAATTATTCCATTTCGTTTTATTAAAAATTATTCTATTTTGTTTTGTTTTATTTTATTATTATTTTTTTCTTCTTCTTATTTATTGTTCACGCCAAGGTTTTACTAAATCAACAAGCTAAATCGTTAACTTCAAAATGTATGTTCTGTACCGAACATATTGTGATTCGGGTGCTAATCATTCTTAAATTTATTATGCTACATGTTTTTAAGAGATTATACATAAGTGCAATACAGTTATAACATTTTACTGTTTTTCCATTTTGTAGTAGAAGTAAAAATTTGTAACCCTGAAAAAATGCGTTTCTACAAAATCGGAAAAAGTATAACATTTCAAATTTGTTCGTTTGAATACTCTTGTACACCGTATATGCCCATATGAGAAGGTAATTTTGGTTTGTAGACATGCGAAATACTCTGATTTAATCGCCATTTATATTTTGACTTATATTTTTATGTTTCTTAAAAAATTTTTATCGCTCTTAACAGGTAAGAATCATGGTTTCACTTTCCTGAAATGTTTATATATATATATATGCACACACATGTAATACATGCACGAAATAATAAATATCGACTGTATTTTTATTTTATGCTAACAAGTTTTAAACTTTACTATCAATTTGTGCATAATAATTTTAATTAATAAATTTTTTTATTCATTTATTGCTTATATACCGTTCTATGTGCATTTTAAACAAAAACAAAATTTCGCCAATATTTTGGCATGCTACCAGTCATATCACACAAATTTATTATTTTTATTAAAAAGTATAAATGACAAAGTTAAAATTTTTTGACTATTTTTTATTTTATATGTAATATGCATTGTGTGATAACAAATTTAACATGAAGGGGATGAATTGCAATATAGATGCTGATGTAGTAAATATTTGGGAAAAAAAAAAAAAAAATAGTATATATACTACTGGTGAGAATAGTTATAAAGTCAACTTTAACCAAAAATTTTGACTTGTCAGACAAACAAATTGAAAAAATACAAAATTATGAAGGTGAGTTTGCATTGTAAGGATATGAAGATATTAAGATGTTAAGATATATTAGACAAAGAACTTTATGACAAGTCAAGAAAAAAAAAAAAAAAAAAAGGAAAATTTCCGAAAGGACCAGTATGAATAAATAGTTACTACTAATATTTTTTTAGGACAAAGTAAAGAATAACGAAACGTAAGAGGGATAAAAATAAAGCAGATAAAGGTGCAAAACGTGATTCAGTATAACCTCCAAAGGAAAAATCGCTTCCTGAAGCTGCTGATAGATAAAACGAAGGCTCTTCTGAAGGCAGCGTGTTCCAAGTAATGTTTCCCTCACTAGAAACATATACACGGGTACACATATTGACGCACCAACCAACAAAGGAATACACTATGTATCACCCATGGTAGGAAATGCACAAAGTGTAGACATTTTAGGCGGACGAGGGCAAACGAGTTGAAATAACGTCAGAAGGTTTAGGAGGAAGACGACAATTAAGAACCCTCCTCTTCCCCATTTAGTGCAAATGCACATGCTTCACTAGTACACCCTACTGCTGTACCTGGACCAAGTGCAAAAAATGGTAGGATATGGGAATAATCTTCTGTTCAAAAAGTGAATGAAAATATATCTGGCGTTAGGTACGTAGATAAACCGTATGATAATGTCCTTAGTTATAAAAATAATGAAATGCATCAATGTAAAAAAAATATAAAAATGAACTTTTTCAAAAAAAAAAAAAAAATATGATTATAATATGGATGATAAGAAATGAAGTATGATATGGGTAAAAAAACTTTCCAAAGATTGTTTCAACAAAGGGAGTGGAGATGACTCAAGAGAAGTCAATTATAGTGATGTTTTTAAAAGAGATTTACAGGATAATACATTTCTCAAGGATTTCAAAAACATCGTACATGGTTATTTATGGCTTTGCTAAACATCCTACTTAACTAATAGGTGAGCGAACAAAAGATGACGATGCATAAAATGCCATTTTTAAAAACTTTTCGTACGTAATTGACGCGCAGTGTGGAATAAATTGAAGGATGAACAATAATGCTATTTAACACCTTTACATAAATATATATATAATGTTACATTTTTAATATTATAAGATTTTTTCATTGATTGCAGATTTGTATGAACATGTGCATCCTGTCTATGTGGTAAAGGAAACGGTTAAATAATTCTTTTTAACGTATCCCAAATTTTCATTACAAAAGCAGAAATTCGTAAATTTAATGAATGTTTATTTTTGCATATATATGCTTATATATATAGTACACATTTTTTAATTAACATTATTTACTTTTTTTTGCTATATTTTTTGCCGGGTGCCTTCCTTTCTTTTTTTTTCCTTTTATTTCCTTTTATTTCGTTTTATTTCCTTTTATTTCCTTTTATTTCGTTTTATTTCCTTTTATTTCCTTTTATTTCCTTTTATTTCCTTTTATTTCATTTTATTTCCTTTTATTTCATTTTATTTCCTTTTATTTTCCTTTTGTTTTCCTTTTGTTTTTCCTCTTTTATTTATTGTTTACTTTACCGTATTGTTAAGGTGGTCCCTTTCCTTTTCCTTCTTTTCTTTTGAAATGCATAGATTTGAGCGAGAGTAATTGTTGTAATTTATTATTTTTTTATTTTTTATTTTTTATTTTTTTCTTATTCATTTTCAAAGTTCGTGCATACACACAATTAGAGTAAATTTATTTAATGGCACTTAAAATTTACAATAATGTATATATTTTTTTTATTTAGAAAAATACGTTGTTACTTCACAAAAGTGTAAAAGTCGAATGCGTTCATTATTTAAATGGGAAAGAGAATTGCACACTCGAGTAATGTAATAAAAATTTTATGTCGACCCGTCGCAAAATTTTATGTACACATAATTTTAATTTTCATGAAAAATAAGTTTTCATATTTACGATAATCTGCACGAACAAATTTATACATTCAAATGGAAATGCTCATGCACATGTGCATATAAATGCAAATGGATAAATACATAAATACATACGTGCATACATAATACATACATAATACACGCATAATACACACATATATAATGTACATTATGTATACATATTTATTAAATATGAATGATAAGTGAAATTCAACCATTTGAATTATTCTATTTTATATTATTTTATTTTATTTTTTTTTTTTTTTCATCCATCCATTCCATTGCTCACTTTTTAGATAAAAATATATTACTTAAGTCTTTCGGTCCATAACAGCATAATATTTTACGTTTTTATAATTTTTGTTAAAAAAATATGAAAGTAAAAATTGCATGTTTTTCTTTCCTCCTCTTTTTATTTTCCTTGCATTCGGGAGAATGTGATAACATGTATAACTTAAGGGGGAGGAATTACAATATGGATGGTGATCTATTATATTTGCTGAATAATAAATTGGGTAATATACATAATATTGGTCAGAATCATTCGAATGAAAATTTTAACAAAAAACTTGAATTATTAAAAAAGCAAATTGAAAAAATTCAAGCATATGAAAATGCGTATACAGGAATGAACTATGACGATATTTTAGGCAATGATCTCGATGAATTAACAGATCAAAAAAAAAATATTTTCGGAATGGACGAAGAAGATTTAGACAATTACGACGAAGATTTTTGGGGGCAAGGTAAAACAGTAACTAAGGGTGAGACGGAGGAGACAACAGCAGTTGCAGATACTCAAGGAACAGAAGGTGTACAGACTACACCACAACCTGTATTAAGCACTGCATCACAAGATCAAGCTTCTGGAGGTGGTAGTGGATCCACAGCAGAACATAATGGTACACCTCAAGCGGTTCCTTCGGCTCAAATTCCACCTGGAAGTTCAGGTAGTAGTTCAGGCACAGAAAGTCAAGCACAAAATCAGGTATCCGGAACACAATCTCCGTTACAGAAAGAATCAGCACCAGTTTCAAATGTACCATCGAAGGTTAAACACTTAGACAGAATATATGATGACATTCTTGATAAATTAAAAAGAAAAAACGAAATAGACGAAACTACGTACCATACAAAATATAACGATTTTAAAAGAGAGTATGACGACTTTACTATGAATGATAAGGAGTATGATATGGTTAAAAAACTCTTTGAAGAGTGTTTTAAAAATGGTGCAGGGGAGGGTTCAAATACGACTTGTTTGATTGATGTACTTAAAAAAGCTTTAGAAGATAAAACATTTCAAAAAAAATTTGAAAATTTTATGAATGGTATTTACAGTTTTGCTAAGCGTCATAATTATTTAAATGACAAACGAATAAGTAATGAGGAGCAGTACAACGCTTTACTCAAAAATGTCTTAACTTTATTAAACACTGTGTGAAATGAAATGGACGACCAGAAGTCATTTCATTTTGAACTTTTTTTATAAATTTTAATACATTTTTAAATTTGTAACTTTATTAACAAGATGTTTGCGATGAAATTTTTAATTATACATATATATCCTAACATTTAAAATTTTTTTTTTTTTTTTTTTTTTTTTTCTTTTGTCTTCTCATTAAATTTTGTATTCATCTGTTATGCCACTGAACAAATCCTAGAGTAAAATTTTACTTCACAGCCCAAAATTTACAATTATGAAAAAGTGTAAATTCTGCGTAGAAGTTTCGATGTTTTATTTGTACAATTACACAATATATGCGATTTATGTGAGTTTTTTGAAATATTTATTATTTTTTTTTTTTTTTTTCTTATTCCATATATAAATTTTGTTAACGATTTTCCTAAATATATCTGCATTTTTTTTTTTTTTTTTTTTTTGTTTTTTGTGTTGTTTCGAAATGTTGCATAGATTTGACCGAATTTAATTTTTTAAATTTAGTTTTTAAAAAAAATATATTTCCTTAAACTTTTTAAAAAGTTTTGCACGTAAATTGGAGTAATATATTTATAATTTACCCGATAAAGTAAATATTTGACTTTTTTAAAAAAACAATATATCGCGCTTTTAAATGCGCTAAATTGAAATATGTTTGCCCATGTAAGTGACGCGATAAAAATAATGCTTTGCCCCCATGGCACACATTCAGAGAATAATTTTTTTTTTTAATTTTTATTAAAAAATATTTTTGATATTTGGCGCATTTTTTACGATGCTGCTTTCTTTTTAAGTAAAATTATGGATAAACAAAAAAGAAAAAAAAAAAAAAAAAACACACACATGTACACATATGTACACACATGTATATATATATATATTTATATGTGCTCGTGTACGCGATAAAATAAAATCAGATAAATTTTTTCCCCCCAGTTGTACCTTTACTTCCTAGCATGCATTTTACACAAAAAGTATGTTAAACTTAACTTCTTCACATTAGTGGCATTATTTTTACATTCTTTAAAATTTATAATTTTTATTAATAACAATGCACAGAAATTTTTCTTTTTGTTTTTCCTCTTTTGTATTATTTTTGCTGCATTCTGCATCGTGCAGAAACAACACTAACATAAATGGGGTGAATTACAATTTGGATGATCATATAGTAGATATATTGAAAAAAAAACTAGGTAATATACATAATATAGGACAGAATAATGCTAACGATAGTTTTAACAAAAAACTTGAGTTATTAAAAAAGCAAATTGAAAAAATACAAAAGTATGAAACTCAGTATGCAGGGAAAGGCTACGACGACATTTATGACAATGAACTAGAAGGATTTACAAAAAAAAAAAAAAAAAAAAATTTCGGAATGGACGAAGAAGATTTAGACAATGACGACGAAAATTTTTTGGGACAAGGGAAAACCATAAACATAGATGAAAACGAAGGTAAGGAGGATGGGGATGAAGAAAATGAAGTGCATGGTAAAGCGGTCGAAGAAAGTGGGGAAAAAGATGAGGACGATTATGATGATGATGAAACTGCTGATGACCCAGAATCTCAAAGAATTGAAGGAAATGAAGAGAATCAAGCTGGAGAAACTTCTGGTGGTACACAAGTTACATTAGAGGAAGCTAGACAAGGAGAGCGTAATGTATCAGGGGATGGTGTACAACTTGCCCATACACATACACCTGTCACAAGTAATAATACATTGCAAACACCTCAATCAGGTGGATCCTTGCCACGCGAAGGCAATGTGCCGTCAGGGGAAACAACTGTTAGAGGCGCTGAAGCAAAGGAACAAGAAGCACAAGTGCCCACGGACGCTGCTGCAAGATCAAATGCACAATCGCAACTGAATCTACATACATCAGCCCCAAATGGTGATACAACAGCACAACCTCAACAAAATAGAGTAGCATCGTCAGGAGATGGAGGTCAGGTTGCTGTACAACAGGTCATTATGAAACCACCTAAGGTTATGTACCTAGATAAACTGTATGACGATATCCTTAGTGAAACAAATAAAAAAAAAGAAATAGAAGTTCATATATACCATAGAAAATATAATGCTTTAAAAAAACAATATGAATTTTCTATGGATGAAAATGAGTATAATATGGTTAAAAAACTTTTTAACGAATGTTTCAAAGAAGGGGAAGGAAATAACTCCAGTGCAACTAATTTTACTAATGTTTTTAAAAAGGTTTTAGAAGATAATGTATTTCATGAAAAATTTGACAATGTCATCCATGGTATTTATGGTTTTGCTAAACGTCATTCGTACTTGAGTAGTGAAAGAATAAATAATAACGATGCATACAAAGTCTTATTTAACAATGCCTTAAGCTTAATAAACACAATGTAAAGTTAACCAGCATGTGAGCACTGACATTACCTCATACCTTTTTTATATAGGGCATTGCACTTTTATAAATATATAGCTTTCGTTTTTGTAGCGTGTGAATATGGTATATGTTTAGTAGTATTTAAAGCATCATTTATAAAAGTTCACTTTTGTTATTTTAATTTTTCCTATTTTTTTTATTTTAGTTTTTCCTATTTTTTCTATTTTAATTTTTCCTATTTTTTTATTTTAGTTTTTCCTATTTTTTTTATTTTAGTTTTTCCTATTTTTTCTATTTTAATTTTTCCTATCTTTTCTATTTTAATTTTTCCTATTTTTTCTATTTTAATTTTTCCTATTTTTTCTATTTTAATTTTTCCTATCTTTTCTATTTTAATTTTTCCTATCTTTTCTATTTTAATTTTTCCTATCTTTTCTATTTTAATTTTTCCTATTTTTTTTATTTTTTATTTTTCCAGCGCTACGGCCGAATAATACAGACTATTATTTAAATTCATGCACACATAAATATGTTGTATATATAATAAAATATTTCAGAAAAAATTATTATAATAATAAATACACTAAATAATACAGATATCTGAAAGTGGCTGTGTAAATTTAGTATTTTCCTTTTTGCTTTTAAATTATAAATACACCTTTTAAAAAAAAGAAATATATATAATTTTTTTCTTTTTCCAAATGGAATGCACCATAGTACACTTTGAATTATTTTATTTTTTTTTTTATAAATCTTTCAATTATGCATATACGTATGTGTATGCGTAGTACATGTATAAAATATCCCAATTCGTACAATTCTTTCCAAATGGACGTTTTGTTAATATGCTGAAAAGTAAAAATAAAACTATTGTCTGTTGTGTATTTCCAATTGGAAAAATACAGTTCATTCAGTGGGTTATAAAAAAAAGGGGAAATTGAAATGGATGAATATTTTCCATGATTAAGAAAAATGCACATTGTACATAATATCATAAAAATGTTTTGTTTATCTGTAATAAAAATTTTATACAGTTATGCTTGAATTCTTGCTAAAATAATTTTTTTTTCCCATATTTTTTATGAAATGTATGCACGAAGTTTTTTATTATTTAGGTGATTGTACTGAGAAAAATACATTCATATATGTATATATATATACCACAAAATGAACTTTTTTTAATTTTTTTTTCTTTAACCTTTCAGCTTTGAACTTTTAAAGGTTTCCCATTTTGAGGTTACCCATTTTCGTTTTGTTAATTTTTCAGCATTTTTATTTTGTGTAATTTCCTTAATTATGCTTTACCTTTTTAATTTCATTTTTTAATCTTCCAACTTGATACATTTTAAGATCATACACTCCCATTTTACGTATTTTTTTTTTTTTCTGCATATTTATGCCCATTTGGGGTAAAAATTATTCATTATATACTTGTCTTTTGGTTTTTGGTTATACATTTTAGCTATTTTTAATTTTTATTAAGTGCAGTGAAAGGAAAACTGATATTTTTTTCATGTTCTTTTTTTGTACTTTCGTTGCACTTAATGTTGGCTGATGAGCAGCCCAACATACCACAAGAAAAGCACATAGCAAATGAAGAAGTAAAAGAATTGAAACAAAAATTAGAGGAAATATATAAAAATCTTACAATTGGCAAATCAACCACTACTTATTCGGAAGAAGATATTATGTTATTAAAAAATAAAATTTAAGAACTGAAAAAATTAAAAAAAAAATTTCTAATAACAAATGAAGGAAATAAGCCAAATAATATACCTGATACGACAGTAAATGAAAATGCAAATTTGAAAGACGACAAGGGGGATGCAGAAAATAGTGAAAAAACGTTCATAGGGCAAAATGCAAGGGGGGATGTAAATGGAGGTGTAGGTGTAGTTGGAAGTGGAGGTGGGGGTGGAGGTAATGGTGTAAGTGGAGATGAAAGTCGAGGTGGACAAGGAGAAAATTCGGGAAGTCAAACAGAAGCTACGCAACAGCAGTCTGCCGTAAATGTACCAGTTACAGAAGGTAGAAATCAAACAAATGCACAGACTGCAGCACCAATTTCTGCAGAACCTCCAAACGGAGCACCTCAAGTTCAAGCCGCTGCTCAACACCAAGTTGGTACGAATTCTCCCCAAATCATATATTTAGACATCCTTTATGATGATTTACTTACTGATCCCAATAAGAAGAATATCATAGATGAAAGTGAGTACCACATTAAATATAACGACTTTAAAAAAAAGTATGACGCATTTCAGATTAATGAAATTGAATACGAAATTATTAAAAAGATTATAGATTCTATATTAACAAAAGGCACGGATGCTGCTAAAAAGAATACCGTAATAACAGGTATATTTAAGAATATATTAAGTGATGAAAAATTCGAAGAAAAATTTAAAAATTTTATATACGGAGTTTATATATTTGCTAAGAGACATAGTTACCTGAACGCTAAGAAAATAGATAACGACAATAAGTTTTTTGGTTATGTGGGTGATATGATGAATACTCTATAGAAGTAGGTAAGTAAATAACTAAATAACCTATGTTTTGATGAAACCTATTTGCATAGCTCATCGTGGATTTTTATGTATTTTCCCTAAAAGTTTACATATGTGTGTAGGTATACGTACGTATATTGTACACGCATATATATATACGTACATACATATATGCATATTAACGGATACATGCCTGTGCACACACTTTTATCGAACTTTGCTATTCAAGCAAAAATTTATGATGAAACATGTTGTATGCATTTTCCTTCTTACAAAATTGCATTAAAAAAAGAAAGTTGTATTTTTTTTTTTTTTTTGTTTTGCATGTATATTTATTTGTACACTCAATTGAAAAGAAATTTTTTTTAATTTTTCTTTTTCTTTCAAAAATGAATCAAATGTTTTGAAATGGCGTTACAATAAGATGTACAATTAGTGCTAGAAGTGTGTGCAATAGCATATATTTTTATTTTATGCAAATATGTTTGCTTTAATTTTCGTTCTCCGAAGAGTAAAGCTTGGGCACATAGGTTATCACATATATATATATATATGTGTATATAGTTATGAATACGTATATATATATATTTTATTTTATTTTATTTTTTGAATTATTAAGTCATAAAAATTCCTTAAAGTGCAAACTTTAAAAATTCATTTTTCATACGACACTTACAGCTTGAAACCTTTAACGTTGTATTCATAGCATGTATATTTTAAGGTAAAATTTTTTAAATTATAATGGGAAATTTTTAATAAGGGGATATTATATGAAAAAAATGGAAGAAAAAAAGGAAAACGAAAATATAAATAAAGGTACGTATAAATAGATATAAATAAGTATAAATAAATAGAAGGATAAATAAATATGCATAAATTCATGCGTATACATAAGTGTACACATAAACATCAAACATGTTCGTGTGTAAAAATATCAAAAGACATATAATATAAAAAAAAAAAAAAAAAAAAAAAAAAATCAGTTCATTAACTCTATACATACAGCGTTACATATATAAACAAAAATTCTGATGACAATGTACATAAAAATAGGTATAAATGCAGCAATAAATGTATGTAAAAGGGCGGGGAGGGGAGTAAGTAGTCATACATACATAAATACATACGTTCGTGTAACCGTGTGTGGCTGTCTGTGTGTGTAATTTTCTTGGATTTACACACACTTGTATAATATATATATATATATATATATAGGTTCTTATATATATAAGAACATATACCATTGCACACACGTAATATCTAAGGGGGTAAAAACTTCAAGCGTCAGTTGCAAAATGAACACGTGGATAGGTCCGTGTATGCCCTGTGCATGTGTTGCTCAAAATTTGCTGTATTCCTCCGTGAATAGCTTGATTTGATTTTCTACCTTATCCATTAACATTTCATAAATATGGTTAAACAGTTTATCCGAAATTTTTAATTTGTCATTTTTTTTGATAGTTATATAATTTTTCCATGTTTTTCCAGCTTCTAACTCACTAGACAGTTCTTTTATTTCAACTATAACTTTATGAATATGCAATTCTGTTATGTTAACATATAAGGTAACATGTAAATTACAAGAGAATTCAAAGATGTGTCTTTTGGTGCCTCGTATAACTACAATTTGCGCATCAACGGATAAGTCATTTATTTCATTTATATCAATTTTTGATAAATACTGAATTGGTAGTATTTCTGGATATTGTAAATTTGACAAATTATATTCATTTTCATTATTTAAATTTAGGTGGTCTGATTTTTCTATATTTTTAAAATGAATATTTGTTAAACATTCTTCTATTTTACTTTTGGCCCATTTACTCATATCTTTTTCTTCATATGTTGTTCCAGCAGCATTCCATGAAGATATTGCTTTATTCTCATTTTTATATAAATGTAAATCATCATCATTAATCCCATTTTCGATTTTTTTTGGTAAATTTTTTTCATAAAATTTTTTATCATCCTCTTTTATATCTTTTTTAAAATAACAATATCCCATTTTTTTAGTTTCGTCTATAATTTTTTGATCTTCTTCATCTATATCTAAATAAGAGGAATTATTCGTTGTATTGGATGTAATTGATGAACATTTTTTTTTTTTTTTTGTTTTTTCTTTTTCCTTTTCTCTTTCTTTCTCTCTTTCCTTTTCTCTTTCTTTTTCTCTTTCCTTTTCTCTTTCTCTTTCTTTTTCCTTCTGTTTTTCTTTTTGCTCTTCATCTTCTTTTTTTCTTTTCTCATTTTCTAATACTTCCCATTCATCAAAATCGATTATTTTTTCATTTTTTTCCTTTCTTGACTTCATATCATTTTCATATTTTTCTTTTTTTTTTCGCATAATTTCTTTCTCTCTATCATCATATAGACCTGAGGCTTTTTCAAAAATTTTTGAAAAGGCTTCCTTTTGTTTTTTATTATGTTCACTTTGTTTTATTATAATATTTTTCAATAATTTTTTTGCATCTACATTATCTGGGTATAGTTTAAGAAAATTTTGTATCTTTTCCTTTGCTATATCAAAATTACATCTATTAAATTCTATTTGACATAATCGAAACATACCTTTTGCATTTTTTTTATCGATAGTTAACACTTTCATTACGTTTTCATATGCATCATTATATTTCTCTACATTGGAGTAACATATACTCAGATTTAGGTATAAAGCTATTTCTAACTCGTTTATCTTAGAATTCTTATTTTCTATATTTTTTAAATATTTCATTCCTTCATTATATTTGCTAATAGCTCTTTCATAATTTTTATTTTTAAAATCATTGTTCCCTTCTAATTTTAAGTCTAACGCATTTTTTATTTTCTCATCCAAACTCATCCCTTTGATCTTTTCTTCCAATTCTTTTTCATTCTCATCCTCTACTTTATTATTTTCTTCCTTTTTTGATGAATTCTTTTTTCCCTCTTTTTCCATATCATTCATTTTTACCCAAAAGGGAAGCAAAATAAAGAAGCGAAATGTTCACTTATTTAAAATGAGATCCGGACGTTGTTAGTATAGAGATTGCTTTGCCGCGTGTAGGCAACTGTTTGTGTGTATATGTACATGTATGTATGGGGGAGGGGGGATATACACGATCCTTTATGTATCACTGTATATCTTATATCTATTAATATGTATTATCCGTATATATATATACGTATGTATATGTTTTATATATATGTATATGTTTTATATATATGTATATGTTTTATACGTATGCATATGTTTTATATGTATGTATATGTTTTATACGTATATATATGTTTTATACATATGTATATGTTTTATACGTATATATACGTTTTATACGTATATATATGTTTTATACATATGTATATGTTTTATACGTATATAAACGCGTGTACGTATATTTGCGTGCGCCCGTAACGTAATATTTTTCTATCATATATGTTTTACTTGTAAAATACAAATGGAGGGCCTTACATTTGCAAAAAAAAAAAGAAAAAGGAAAAATATGTATGCTTGTTCAGCACTAAACTATTATATTTAAACTTTGCAATCGTAAATTTGTGGAATTTTTGCTCGGCAATTTATGCGTATGTATAAATAGATATATATGTAGATTTATATATATATAAATACATACATATGTACATAATTTTATACGTGTACGTATATCTACAATGAACTATTTCAGCATAAATACAATTTTAAAATTTGGGGGGATTTTTAAAAGCATAATATTTAATTCGTAAATATATATATTTTTTTTTGTAGATCGTGTTAACACTTTTAATTAGTTTTTTATTTTTTATCCTTTTGTATTATCTTTACGTACAATATTAAGTATATATGTAAATATATATTATACATATGCATACAATACGGTATCAATTACATTACGTATAAAACACATAAATAAATAATGAACATTTTACGAACAAGATTAGGCGCAAAGAAATTCTATGAAGTTAAAATTAAGCCGTTTGCTAATTTTTTTTTATTTTTTTACCCTGCACTACGTTAAATATACTACTACTATAATAATATTAATAATAATAATAAAAAATGTGAAAAGAAAAAATTAGCTTTATTTTATAGTTTTTGTAGTTTTTTTTATCTTTTTTTAGGCTTTTTTATTCCTTGTTGATTTATTATTTTTTTTGTTTTAAAAAATGAAGAATTACATGAACTTCAACCTGTGAAAAATAAAAATGTATCATTTTAAACAAAAAAATAAAATGAAACAAAAACTACGTCAAAAAGTACATTTAATTTAATATAACTGCAATTTTAGAGAAACCTATATTGCTGTTTGTACTTACATATTGTGTTCTTAATTCGTTATACGTGTGATATATTGAAATTTTAGCTCTCTTTCGTTTCATTATTTATTTATTTGTATATTTATTTATATATTTATTTATACATTTATTTATACATTTATTTATGCATTTATTTATATATTTATTTATATATTTATTTATATATTTATTTATATATTTATTTATATATTTATTTATATATTTATTTATACATTTATTTATATATTGATTTATACATTTATATATATATTTATTTATACATTTATTTATGCATTTGTTTATTTATATATGTATTTATTTATTTATTCAAATGAACAAATCTACCAATTTTTTTCATACAAATGTGGGGAATAAAAAGGAAAATTTGTTCCCTTTTATTTTCATGACTTCAGCATAGGGAATATATAGAAGTATATGCATTTATATTTTAATTACATGCCTACTTGCGTACATGTATACATATGTATATGCTTACATAAGTAATTGTATACATATATGTAACCAATAAACGCTCTTCTGAACAAGTGAACTCCTTTGTTCTCTGCTTTTTTCTCACTCCCCCAAATAGTTAACCCCTAGAGATACACATATAAAATCATAATATATGGAATTTGCTAAAATTTTACCATATAGCCCTTTTTTACATTGCAAAATGTTTACTCTTTTTTAGTTGTGTTTTATACGCATCAAATGTGTTGTATCCTTTCCTTTTTTTCTTTTTTTTATGGGTTGTTCAACGGCCTCTTCAAAGCAAAGAAACGTTACCAGTGTGGAATGTTGAATGTACAATTTGCTATTCGCAAAATTTATGAACTTTCCAAAAAAAAAAAAGAATAAAGAAATTAAACAAACAAACAAACAAACAATTGAACAAATAAACAATTGAACAAACAAACAATTGAACAAACAAACAATTGAGCAAACAAACATTGAACAAATAAACAACTGAACAAACAAACAAATAAAAAAATAAATGAACAAATGAACAAACAAACAATTGAACAAACAAACAATTGAACAAACAAACAATTGAACAAATAAACAATTGAACAAATGAACAAACAAATGAACAAATAAACATATGAATAAAAAAATAAATGAACAAATGAACAAACAAACAATTGAACAAATGAACAAACAAATGAACAAATAAACATATGAATAAATAAGGCGTTACGGCATAGGGGAAAGAGTGAAAAGAAAAACGGAGGAAAAATGTATCAAAAAAAATTGTAACAGAAATGTATTATGTGTAATGTTCCTCTTTTTTGCCGAACTATGCTTGCCTAAGCAATAACATATGCAAGGGGCACACACGTAAGAAACTTTACTAATTTTTTAAAATATATTTCTATGTTCCTCTTTCTTATAATTTTTACTCAATCTCGTTATATTTTATTATAACTATGTTAATGTTAATTATTACGTTAATTTGAATGTTAATTTGAATGTTAATTTGAATGTTAATTTGAATGCTAATTTTTATGTGTAAATTTTTATTTTTTTTAATATTCGAGATTTTTCCTCACCCACAGGAACGAAGTATCTTCCCCCTTTCCATAGTATATTTTTTCATTTTTCTTGTACTGTTCTTTCAATCTTGTTAGCGCATAGCTTCATATTATTTAAAAAGTTTATTCTTACATGTTAAGCATTATATAAAACAATACAGTAATTTTTTCTCTTCTATAATATCATTGTAAACAAAATATTCGGTATCATGTAAAAACGATTTTTGAAAAGCTTAAAAGGGATAGTGAAAGAATTGTAAATTATGCAGACAGAATGTGTTAAGAATATTCGCTTGCTTTTTTTTTTTTTTTTTATTTTATTTTTTACTATTTTTTTTTAGCACATTTTGTATAACAAATACTGACTCTTCGTAGAGAAGCATATCTTATATTTAACTGAAAAAGGAAAATATAGTGACACATTTTTTCTCTTTTCCTTAGAAAAAGAAAAAGTAAAAGAGTAAAATGGAAAAATTAGTTCGCTTTAAAATAAATATATCATTTCTTTTTTTTTTTTTTTTTTTTTTTGTTTATATACATTTCTCCACGGTTTTATTGGTGCGTCTACAATTATACCATTCTTTTTGGATTTTGCTGCATTTTATTATATTATATTATGTTATATTATATTTTATTATATAATATTTCATTATGTTTAATTTGGTTCGTTTAGTTTGTTCCTTCAAATTGTTAGTATATTTTGTTCCTTCATATTGTTAGTATATTTTGTTCCTTCATATTGTTAGTATATTTTGTTCCTTCAAATTGTTAGTATATTTTGTTCCTTCATATTGTTAGTATATTTTGTTCCTTCATATTGTTAGTATATTTTGTTCCTTCATATTGTTAGTATATTTTATTTTAATTTTTTTTTTTTTTTTGCGGAAAGCCTTTTTTTCATTATTATCAATTAAACGTGCCATTAAAAAAACGAGAGGGTATATGTCCCAGTGCATCCATGCAGTAATATGTTTGGAGCAGAACGAGGGTTTTCTCTTCATATAAATTTATTATTAAAATAAATTTGTGCATTTATATACAAATGTATTTTATGTGAAGTTAGTGATACTTTGTATTTCCCCTATGCCAGAAGAGCTCAATTTCATTTATGGAATTTTTTTTTTTTTTTTTTTTAAATATTTACACACACTGAGTTTTAGCTGTGTTGATTTTATTTTTTCCCCCCATTATACTCACTTTTTAGGCTTGTCATTTTAACTCTGCTTGTTATTTAATTCTCCTTATTATTTTAATTCTGCTCGTTAGTTAATTCGCCATATTATTTTAACTTGGCTTATTATTTCAATTATCTCCTTAATTTTAAATCGCTCCGTTCCTTTAGGTTCTTTTGCCAAAGTAGATGGCTGCCCCCCCGGTAAAAAGAAAAACAGCAAACAGGCAGGATGCACGTCCTCTGTTAAATTCCTAAATGTGTGTATCGCTTCCGCGTGTAAAAGTAGAAACACATATTAACGTAAGGAATAGTTGAAAAAAATCCGGAAAAAATATCGAATAAATAGCGAATAAATAGCGAATAAATAGAGAAAAAATAGCGAATAAATAGAGAAAAAATAGCGAATAAATAGCGAATAAATAGAGAAAAAATAGCGAATAAATAGCGAATAAATAGAGAAAAAATATCGAATAAATAGCGAAAATATATCGAATAAATAGCGAAAAAATATCGAAAAAATGAGTTATCCATTGAATAACCTGAGCCTGGAGAACATTGCGAATGTTAAAATAAAGGCTTACAAAAATGTAAATATATATGAGGACAGGGAAGGAAAAGAAGGGGAAAATGAAAATTTCTACAATGTTTATATTTTAACATATATAAAACATATCGTTAGGATAAAAGCAAATTTGGCTTTACATGGAGGATTATACAGTAATTATTTCGAAAAATATGAAGAAGAGTCCATCTCAAACATAATGTATGAAATATTATTAAATAAGAACGAATTGGACAAAGATGATAAGGGTGATAAGGATAATGAGGATAGCAAGGATAAAGGGAAGTATGGGCAAAGGAGTAATAAGGACACAAAGCCGAGTAGCATTAACCAAAGTATCATAGGAGGAAAAAAGGAACAACAACCAAGAGAAACCGGACTCCCTGAAAGAGGTAACCTAACTGAGGAGGAACAGAAAAAAGATTTGAATTACTCAATTAAAGAATTGCTAAAAAAGTTAATTAAGTCATACAAGATTAGAGAAAATAAAATATTCTTAGTTACTGGAATGTTAGGGTGTGGGAAAACTACCTGCGTGAGCTTAGCCATAGAATATTTTAATAAATTTTTGCAAATTGAAAAAAATATGAACAATAAGAATAATAGAAAAAATGTTTTATTTGTTTCCCCTGATGAGGGTATAAATAAAAAGATATACAAGAAAACTCCCTATATTAGTAGGAATTACCAACAAGAGGATTTGAATACGTCTGACTCTACACCAACTCATGCTAAGAAGAAAATCAGGATTAACTGCGATGAACCGCTTTTTAATTTCACTCCAAAAAAGAACAAAAACAATGACAAAATGCTGGAAAGTAAAATGATAAAAAATAGAATAACAAAATATACCAAAACGAGTAACAGCACGGTAAATTCAAATGAATCCGCTTCAGAGAGTGAGGAAGAGAACCTGATTAAAAAAAATTGCTCTTTTAATTTGAGGGAAAATATATATAATTCAAATGTTGCACAGATAAATGATAACATAAAAAATATTTTCGAAAATAATGATTTATCTCCACTCAGAAAAAATGCAAATATAAGGAACAAAATTCAATATGAACAATTGTTTAAAAAAAATAATAATTATACTAAAGAGGAGGAAGCAGATAGTAATGAGGAAAATTCAGAGTTTAATGAAAAATATCGAAAAATAGTAGAAGAAATTAAAAAAGAAGAAAATGAAGAAAGATGTATTTATACAATTCGTATTAGTGCATATCTATATAGAGACGATTTACAATGTATAAAGTCTATCTTAACACAGTTATATAATTACATCAATACAGAGGAAAAGATGGAAACTAATTTATTACTAAATGATTATATTATAATATTAGAGCAATTGTTAATTCAAATAAATAATGAAAAGAAACAAACATTATTAATAATAGAAAATGTGGAAAAATTTTGTTTACAAAATAAGCAAAATTTATTATATACCTTATTTGATTTACTACATAAAAGAAATATTTCTATTAACATTATCTGTGTAACTAACGTATTAGATATTACTCAAACATTAGAAAAAAGAATTAAGTCTAGGTTTACTTTTGAAATGTTACATATATCTCCTATTTTAAATATAGAAGAAATTTCGAAATTAGTATACAAAATATTGTATGTTAATTTAGACGATTTTCATCTTATTAAAAAATATTATTCTGTTTATTTTACATATTCAGATTTGATCAAAATTCAAAAATTTTTACAAATATATAATTCTACTATGCAGAAAGAAATTGCCGATGAACATTTGTTGAAACAGTGGTCATACGATATAAATTATGGGCTCGACATAAGGCATATATACCACACCTGTGTAGACGCGATTCTCTCCATATGTGAGTACAAGCATATCTTAAATTCGAACAGGCGTACATTTAAGAATAACACACTTCTGGATTCTTACTCCGGTAGGCACGCATACGGGGGGGAAGTAGAAAATGGGGAAGAAGCGGAAAATGGGGAAGAATCAGAAAATGGGGAAGAATCAGAAAATGGAGAAGATTCCTCTAACGTATATACTAAAGGCAGTTACTTAACAGGAGGTATAACCCTTTCGTGTAATGACACACATGCAAGAGAAGTTGATAAGGGCATGGCTGATATGAGAGAAATGGAATACGATAATTATGGGGAGAGCAGAAAAGTAGGTAACCTAAGCAACTTAGGGGAAGCAATACCAAGAAAAGGTAAGAAGAACAAGAATAATAATGATAATTTATCTTCCTTCGTTGGTGCTGACAAATTATGTTTCTTTTCCAAAGAGAAAAGGGGTAATGTAGAATATTTAAGGGAACGACAAGGTAAATTAGATTGCACTCCTGTAAAAAGAAATTTTAACAGCGGGAATGACAGTGGTAATGATAGAGTTGGTGGTATTGGAAGTCGAAGTGGTAATGATAATGTAAGGGATCCTGATGGGGATGCCCATAGACAGGAAGAAAACTTCCACTTTGATATGCACATGGATATGAGTCCGCGTAAATTAAAGGAAAACATAAAATTCAAAAGTAATACGGAAAGCCAATACATATTGAACAACGTTCAGTCCAAGTTTATTAGGAAGCATTATATTAAAAAGGTGTTACGTGATCTATGCTCAATTGAGTATATGATATTATGTGCTTTTACAAGGTTATATAAAAAAGAGATATTACCAAAAACGTTGTATGTAATTATATTAGAAATAAATAAATTTAAACAAGCGTACCCACAAGAACAAATTATCGGCTTTTCAGTAGATGCTTACAGAAGATCATTCTTTAGATTAGTAGACTTAGACATTATCGTTTTATCCTCTTATTCATTAAGCCATTTGAATATCAAAAATTTTAGTAACGATTCCTTTGGGTTACATGAACCAACCAAATTTCCTTGTTATGATATATTTCTGGAAAACTTGGAATCCTATAATTTAAACCATAATCTAATTCAGTGGGTAAAGCACAATACCGAGGTTATGCAGTAGGGGTATGCTTACGCCTACATATATAGATATATGTATATGTATGTGTGTGTGTGTGTAGTTGGCCGCTTCCCCCCCCCATTGGCATATTTGTAGAAATAGTTTGTTAACCTTTTTAAATATGTTTTCTATATAATGCACGTTTAGGAGTGTATTTTTTTAATGCCTTACATTAATTATAAATTTTATTCTTAATTTATTTTACTTCATTTATTTTTTTTTCCCATTCCACATTTTGTAAGGTATATACAGTTATATATTAACCACTTGTCTTTTTTAAAAAATATTAACATTTAATGCATTTTCTTTTTTTTTTTTTCTCCTTTTTTTATCATATTCTCAAATGATTTGTAAATTAATATATATGTACAGTATTTTTTTTAAGTTCATGGATATATTATATAAAAAGGCCTTCAATTCAATTAAGCCGTACCACGATATCTTCTTTTTTTTTTTTTTTCCAAACGTTTTTAAAAATTTATGACAACGTCTTTATCCCATTATCGTAGTACAGCTTGTTTTATGTGGTCTCCGTATTTTGTGCTTTCTTTTTATTCGTATTATATTTTCTTAGTATTAAATTTCTTCATTTTTTCATTATTTCACTATTTCATTATTTCACTATTTCATTATTTCATTATTTCATTTTTTCATTTTTTCATGTTTTCATTTTTTTCACTATTTCATTATTTCATTATTTCATTATTTCATTAATTCATTTTTTCATTTTTTAATTATTTAATTATTTTCTTTTTTCATTATTTTATTTTTTTTTGTATCATTATTCGCTAACACTGCAAATATGGGAAAGGCTAACTTACCTAAAACGCATTTTTTTTATATACATATTAGGTAATATTTTTGTTAAAAATGAATATAAAGCGGCAGTTTTCCTAACTCCTTGTTTGGCGTAAGCTGTTACATATTCCTAGTTGTATTATAAAAGAAATGATAACATACAGGATGGGATTATTTTGACCTTACATGAAGAAATTGTACCACTTGTTAAATGCTACAGCAGGTATTGTAAAGGAATTACCCGTGATAGTAAAAGGACGTATATTCTCGCTCTAAGGAATGATGATTTTATAAATATGAAGTTATGCATATATGTGTACATATATATATATATATATAAATATATTATATAAGCTATATATGTTCGCGTAATATGAAGCGAACATATATAAATATACGAAAAGTTCAACTTCAAATTACTCGCAAAATATAATTCACATTTCAATTTTTACACGCTAAAATGAGGAGTCCCTTTATCCATTTCCTTTCCTCCCTTTTATTTCAAAAAAAAAATTATGTTAAAATAAAATATTTTTATGAAATTTTTTTTTTTTTAACATTGTGCTTAATTATCCCTAAATCACCAATTTTTTTTTTTTTTTTTTTTTTTTTTAAATTACACACCGTAATTTTTCATTGATGTGCATACTTATGATCCTTTTAAAAATTCAAAGAGATCACCATCTAAACATATGAAGTATACATAAAATATGAATTTATCAAATTGTTAATATGCGAAATGTATGAACATGTGAACATATAATATATGCGAGAACTTTATGATGAAGTCAGAAGTGTACAAGTTCATATAGGAAAACATAAATATATACAAAAGATAAACAATTCGAGCATACCTCATAAAACGAAAAATATATCTTTATATTTGTTGGACAACGTTTAATAATGTAATTCTAGTGTTTGCAAAAAAAAAAAAAAAAAAAAAAAAGCCCCAAGAATAACATAAAAGGAAATACTGAATTAGCAAAACAGAGAGGGCCACGGCATGCCCTGAAAAAAAGAAAAACGTTTATATGTATATGTGTATGTGTAAATATGTAAATATGTATATGTGTATGTGTAAATATGTAAATATGTATATGTGTATGTGTACATGTGTATATGTAAATATGTATATGTAAATATGCATATGTGTATATGTAAATATGTATATGTAAATATGCATATGTGTATATGTAAATATGTATATGTAAATATGCATATGTGTATATGTAAATATGTATATGTAAATATGTATATGTAAATATGTATATGTAAATATGTATATGTAAATATGTATATGTAAATATGTATATGTATATATAATATCCAAATTTAACACCTATTTAAAAGTTTGTAGATATATGTAATACTCTTCATGAAGTAGTCCTTCACCTACATATGGTAGGAAGCATGCACAGTTGTTTCTATGTTACGAAAGAAGGAACAAGATAAATGTATTTATACATGCCATATTCTTCAAATATGTCTTTTTTTTCTGTTTTTTCGTTCATTTGATTTATCGTTTGTTCGTTTGTTCATATGTTCGATCGTTTGATTGTTTGGTCGTTTGTTCGTTTGTTTACGTTATTTTATTTTATTATTTTTTTTTTTCGTCTTCGCCCTTTTTTGTCGCAAAACATTTGGAAAGGCTCACAGCGACCTGGCAGTTCCACTGATATCCTTTTTCTTTAAGAAACAAAATGTACCTTATCCCCGAGTGTTGTATATGTAGATTAAGCTTGAAGAAAAACTTATGTGTAGAAAAGAACTGCGGAAATATTTTTCATTATGCCTGTATGAAAAAATGGATATCTGTTCAGAAGTCTTGCCCTCTATGCAAATGTACTTGCTATAAAAAAAATTTGTTATATATTTACTACGAAATAAACGAAGAAAATAAAATTAATATTAATGAAAATTTGGTAAATAAAAGTAAAGATGAATTATGTGAAGCTTTAATAAAATACGAAGCTGAATTAATAAAAACTCAAAATGAAAATGAGAAATATGCACTTGAAATTTTAACCTTAACAAATAAAAATAAAATTTTAAGTGATACTATAAATAAAAATAATGTCAAAATGAATGAAGATCACTGTGAAAAATTAAAATTAAAAGAATTAAAAGATGCATATCTGAAAGATAAAATATTCCTCACAACAAAAATTGAAGAATATGATAAAGAACTAAAGAAATACAAAATCGTACAAAATTATTTGGACGATTTAAATAAAGAAGACTTAAATAAAATTAATTTATTATTTGGTTTTAACATATTAACCTTAGAAGAACAACAAAATGTTATTCATAATTATATTAAAAACTGTCTAAGTAACCAAAAAAAAAATGAAATAGTTGTTAAAGAATTAAATAAAAATATAACCGAAAAAGATGACCAAATTCAAAGTTTAAAAGAGAAGTTATATAAATACAAGCTCAATCATGATATAACTGATAGTAATGAACAAGTGTCCAATGATGAAAATGATACAAAAACTATTAAGATTAAAAATAAGATAATTAGACGTGTTAAAACATTAGAATCAGTCAGAAAAAATAACAGAAACAGTAACGACAATTCTATTTATTCCAAGTCAAAAACTGCTAATCATAATAGTCTCTTGAATAATAGTATAGGTTTTATGAATTTTCTTAATAAAAAAATGAACAGTTCAGAGTCTCCTGAACAAGTGAATGTTACTCCAAAAAAACGGAAATATCAACCAATTGAAATAGACCTACTTAGAAATAAATCAGTGGACAAAATTTTTAATAACCTGACTGATAAAAATTATCATAACGAAAATAAAAAAGAATATAACAGTGAAGTATATTCCAATCCAACAGATTCCGGTCAAACAGTAAACTCATTACATAACTACAAAACGCAGACGCCTACTTCCACTTCGTTAAAACTTTTGCACACCTATAAAATTAATAGAAATAAAAATAGGAAATCCTTTCCAATTCAGTCAACTAAAATAACCGATTTTTTTAGAAGAATTTGAATTGATAACTTTGCATAAGCGTTTCCGTATGAAGCACATTTTCATTTTGCAGTTCCTCAATAAGTGCGTGTGTATTATAATTCATGCATAGGCACCATTTTATTAAACAATAAATATTGCACCAAATTTGTTTTTTTTCGGAACGTTTTTGTGACCATATTTTTTGTTATAACTGTGTACATATGTACGTATCTACATGCACACATGCACATATACGTAGACACATAGGCACACGTTGTGTTTTTAATTTTCGAATAAAGTATAATCATTTTTTTTATTTTTCCTTACCTGATCATATTCCCCCTTCATTTTTTATTACATGATTATGTTTTTCCTTCATTTTTCCTTATCTTATAATATATTTCCCTCACTTTACCTTACTTATTCATAATTTTTTTTTTTTTTTTTTTTTTACAGCTATATATATATATATATACATTTTGTCATTTTTTTTTTTTTTAATTTTTTACAGCTATATATATATATATATATATACACTTTGTCATTTTTTTTTTTTTTTAATTTTATCTCTTTCTTGTTTTTGTAATATATTAAAAAAAATTTTCAAGCATTTTAGTCTTCTTCCAAAAAGGATTTAATTCTAACACTCAAAAATTGTTTATGCTTGTTTGGCGAAAAATATGAAAAATAATAGAAAAAAAAGAATTATGAAGTATGAACAATGGACAAGTACAAACGCAGAGTCGTACATAAATGAAGACTCAAGAACGAATAAGTGGGACATACATATTTATTAGTATAATTATGTTTACTTAATAAGAGGGGAAGGGGGGAACAATTACTAAAAAATTACATACATTGAAAAAAGAAAAAGGTAGATAGTAAAAAGTAAAAGGAAAAAGGGAAAAAATGACGAAAGTTTTATTTAAAAAGATTAAAAATAAGAAAAAAGGTAAAATAGTAGCTTCCATCCTTTTGGAAGAACACAAAATATGAAAGTTTCATAATTAAGATTCTTTAAAACTATGCATAAATACAATAAATATTAAAACACGTGTAAAGGAGCCATAAACTATATATCATTTTTAAAGAAAAATTTCAAACATGTAGATCATAAAAATATAAAAATTTGTGAAGATATTTTTTTAAAAAATGACACATTAAAAAAAAAAAAAAAGAAAAGGTAAATTTTACCGTTATACATTAAAATAAAAAAAAAAGAAAACAAAACAAAATAAAAATACAAAAATAATAATAAAATAAAAATGAAACATTCGCGTAACAGTTTAACAGTGGAACTGTATATCACCTTAACACCGCAATACTGCAACGACTAATGCAATTAATGTACTCATTTGAAACTGCTTAAGCGGGGAAAACTCAAAATAGACTTTCTTGAATTAAAGAAGTCAAGAAATGATATAAATTCATTCCAGAAAAAATTATTCCTTAGTGTATTTGAATTTCCAACGATAATAATTCCTTTTTTCATTCTGGTTAACAAAACGTTCATTCGCTTTTCATCATTTAGGAAGCCTAAAATATTTTTGTCATTTGATCTGACTGTACTTATAATAATTAAGTCATTTTCGCACCCCTGGTAGCTGTCAATTGTATGCACATTTTTATGTAAAGTGTTGCAATTTTCTCTGTCCTCGGAATTATAAGTTGATACTACATTATCGTTTGGTCTATTAAACAAATCAATTAGCTTATTTCCGTAAAAGTCATTCTTATGATCACTATTCATACCACTGCAATTATTTGTTGTTTTACATTTTAAATGGATTTTTACCTCTGACGAGGCTAAATTGTTACTATATTTCCCCTTACATTTTGAGAAATATAGCTGGGGCATTTTGTCAGTAGTAATAAATTGATTAGAATTACACATATCCAGGTCATCTAATTTTACATTTTTATCTTCTGAATGATAATTAGATTCATTTAATCTATTTTCCTTATTTGTGTTTTTAAAAAAATTGAATATGTGTGTATAAGAGCTACGGTTAGCACGAGGCGATATATGCCCCTGTTTCTTAGCAGTAGTAGTAATAGTTTTGTCTACTTGAACTTTATTGCACGAATTATTAAACTCTTTTTGATACAGAATATTTTCATACATTTCATAGTTTTCTCTCTTCCGATACATTTCATTATCGTGGCATGTGCTATTATTATTATAATAATTTTTGTTGTTACTACTGTTGTTATTGTTGTTACTACTATTGTTATTGTTGTTACTACTGTTGTTATTGTTGTTACTACTGTTGTTATTGTTGTTACTACTGTTGTTATTGTTGTTACTACTGTTGTTATTGTTGTTACTACTGTTGTTGTTATTGTTGTTACTATTGTTGTTGTTATTGTTGTTACTATTGTTGTTGTTATTGTTGTTACTGTAATAATTATTGTTATTACTGTTACTGTAATAATTATTGTTATTACTGTTACTGTAATAATTATTGTTATTACTGTTATTGGAATAATTATTGTTATTACTATCATAATAATTATTATCACTGTTATTATCATTATATCTGTACGCGTCGCTGTCCTCTAACATTTTTTGTATATACAATTTTTGGCTAGTATAGGGTGTCAAAACAGCAACATTCTGCTGACTTGTTAAGGTCAAAATTTGTGTTAATTTTAAAATGACCTGAGCCTCGAATGGATTTATATAAGAGTAATTAATCTTTTCTTCGAACGTTTGATGGTTAAATACTTCATCATATGTATCAATAAATAAAATTGGGATACCAACATTTTGTGAGAATTTTTTTTTTAAATTGGTTGAAGAATTGTAATTTGATAAAATTTGAAAAAAGATGGATTTGTTCATAATATGCGAATGAAAAAAGTTATCTACAATATTTTTTGAGGCAATCAATTTTTTTTTATAAAAATAAAAAGATGTAAATAAATATATTGGGAAAATTAATCTATATTGTATTAACAAATAATGACACTTTATGTTTTTATGCTTTTTTAATTTTTCAAATATACTTAAATAATTTATTTCTAATCTCTTCTTTTCATTTATAACACTTGGAAATGTTAACTGTTTGTCATCTCCAAAAGCGTATATATAATCACAATTCAAATTTAGACAAATCAAACTACTGTATTCTGATAGACTTGAAGCTTCATCAATAATTAAATGTTTTATCTTCTTTTCTTTTATTTTAAATGCTTGATATATGGTGTCAATATATACATCTGATTTTTGATGAATTCTTCTATTCATGGTATCTCTATTCAAGCTTAGATTCAAATGATGTAATTTGTTTCGTATATTTTGCACCGATATGTGTTTACTCGTTCCAACAAAAACGTTGTTCTTTTTTTCAAGCGTCAACACGTATATTATGAAAGAAATGAGGTCGCTCTTTCCGCTTCCCGGGGCGCCTACAAAAAGGAAGGGGGTTGGGAGAATAGAAACGGTACAAAAGTAAGCAAAATGTGGTGCAATATGAGCAGGAAAAAAAAAAAAAAAAGGATAAAATAACAGTTAAAATAAAGGAAAATATAAAGAAAAGAAAAAAATTCCATTTGTTTTGCACCTCTACAGTGTAAAACCAATCGAACGAATAATACCCATATATATATGTCTTACATGTGAGTGCGTATATCCACAATCATAAGTTACATTGAATACTCATGCATATACGCAGAAAAAGCAGAACTGTTTTATATATATATATATATATTTATATATATTTTTTTTTTTTTTTTTTTTTTTTTACCGTGAACCAAGTGTACGGGCACCAGCTTCTCATTAACTAAGATATCGTATAAAACACTTTTTTGATATATGTCAAATTTTTTATATATATTACACAGTTTGGTAAATTCATTTTGGTCATTCTTCAATTTTTTGTACAATATATTTATTATTTGATCCTTTTTTATCAAATCATTGTCTGATACATTAAAATAATTAATTTCCTTTTTTCTGTGTTGTAAGAATTTATTTATGGCTTCTTCAATTAAATAATTATAATCTCCTACACTAGTTAATATTTTATTAAACTTGTTTATTTTTAACTCCCCTTTACTTATGTGCCCATTTTCTTCATTTAATAATACTTGGATAATTTCCTTATTTAAGAATTCCTTTTTATCGAATAGGTTCAACATGGAATATTTTATTCTATTCGAGATGGTATTAAGTTGAACGGTCAGCGTGACGGCTTCATACACGTTATTACTATTATTATTACAATTACTACTACTGTTGTTATCTGTGCAAGGCGTACTGTTGACCCACGAACACGAAGCATACTGCTTCTTTTGCGCATATTCATTTAGAATTTTTGTACAATTTTTACTCCTACTGTTTAAGTAGCATTCATAATAATCTTCATTCATGTTCATCTCTTCATATAACATAATGTCTTTGTTACATTTACTCAACTTATATTTTTTTACATCCAAATGTAGGACATACAAATCATTGATCCGCTGAGCTTTTTTTACTAATCCTAGAAAAAAGGTATCCTTTGTGCTACCATCACAACGACAACTGCAAGTACCTTCGTTAATACTACAACTTCCAGGGCTAATATCACACCTAGTACACCTAGTACTACCAGTATAGTTGGTACCACCAGCACTCCTCTTACTGGTACACCTAATCAATAAAACATTTTTAGCTTCCGCTTCAACCCCGTTTAGGGAAACAAACTTGAACAGATTATTTTCCCTTGAGCAGTATTTCAACTTGTATGAGTAATGCATATCGAAGGTATCATGCAGGCTCTTTAGACCTAAATGTTTTTCATAGAAAGTGTTAAATAAATACTTTAGTATGTACCTCCTAATTTTGCTGATCATATCGTAATTAAGTAATAAATTTTCAGTGGACCTATTTTTGTACTCATGTTGGCTATCAGAAATGTGTGTAAGTTTTATTGTATCATTTATATTTTTTCTCTTAGCACTTACTACTATATTATTTTGTTTAAAATGTACATTAGTAATGGCTGGATCTCTGTATGTATACACATCCTTCCTATTAACAATACTATTTCCATCCACTAAACAACTGCATGAATTAATTTTTGCCCCGTTCACAGTGCTACTTACAATAGGATGATTACTACTGTTACAACTACCCTTAACTTGGTTCCCATTTTTCATAATATCATTATTTGTACTTAATGATGAATTAAAAAAAATTGAATAAAGTAAATTTAAGACACTAATAAATATATCCGGTTTTAGGAGTGACGAAGTTAGTATATTTTCAAAAAATTGGAAATCTTTTTTTTTATTTTTTTCAAAAAAAGAGGCTTTTAAAAATAATTTTTTTAAAATTTCAAAATATACTTTTTCTTCTTTCACATTATTATTTTCTTTATGAAATAAAAATAATTCCCACAATTTTGCCATTTTTACATAATTTATTCTGGTTTCCTTTTTTTCCTCTTCTTTCATTATTACACTCTTATTTACATGTATTTCGAAATTGCTGTAATTGATACGGGGGGGGATGTGTCCACAATTTGAATCTACTTCTGTGTAGGTTTTCTCTTCCAAAGTGTCCACTGTATGGCCCCTGTACTTATGATTAACCCTTTTGCATAAATTTATTCGTTTTCCCTCCTTCTTTTGTGCTACATTTGTGCCATGTACGCCATTTCTATTGTTCACGTTGCCTGTTATATTTACATAGTTTGCATTCTTTTCACCTTTACCTATATCATCCTGTCCACTTTTGCTTACAATGTTACTCAAGCTTTTTCCATGTTCACTCTCTTTCCCTCCCTCTGCAGTTATTACAAAGTCATCTTCTGCTTGATTTAAATTTTCCCCTAGTTTGCTCAGCTTTTCTTTTAAATTACATAGGGTAACAGTAAAGGCTTTAATCTTTTTAGTCTCTTCATTATTCACATGTACAGTTTTATCATTGATTATCCAACAGATGGAAAACTTAAAGGAATTGTTTTTTTCTGTAGTTAGCTTGACATAATTCGGATTATACATCTTGTACAGTTTTAAATATTCGTTATAATCCTTCTTATATATTATCTTGTTCATTTTTAATTCTTGAAATTTAATTAGAAAATTTTCATTTTCAAATATTTCGTAGTTCTTTTCTTTTGTTGAAAAATTATTTTTTTTCATTACGTTCAAGGTGTTAAAGAAGGCTTTTCCTAATTTTACGTTTTTTAATATATTCATCATTAGGACTACTGCATGAGGGGGAAATGATTATCAGGCTTGTTCATATTCTTGCCTTCTTCTTAGCTGATTTTTATTTTACTTCACCTTTACAGTCTCACGATGCCTTACCCGCTAAAAGTGAATAACACAATATGAAAAGCTTCAGTAGCAGACATACTGGACGCTATGTATCTATTCAGATGGGCTTCTACTTTTATGTGTATATAATCCTTACCACATTTCTGCATTTTAACGTGCACTTTTTGGCTCCTTTGGTTATCTCTTTCTTCTTGGCTCGTTATATGTTTACGCCTACTTATACATATCTCTTGCCCAATATATTATTACACTATTTATGCAGCTTTTATCCTTTTTAGCTACAAATGTTCCTGTAATTCTCTATATGCATATTTATACTTAAGTTTATAATAGAACTACGATATGTTTATATCTGCTAATGCATTTCCCCCTTTTTTTTTTTTTTTATATATCATCTTAAAATAAAAAACTCATAATCAAATTAGCTATATGTTTAAAAAAAAAAAAAAAAAAAAAAAAAAAAAAAAAAAAAAAAAGGTTGACCCTTGGAAAATACTTTAAGATCTGTTCACTGGATTTCTTTAGTAATACAGGTACACTGTAATTATACCATTCTGTTATATTATTCCTGATCACTTTGAAAAAAAAAAAAAAAAAAAAAAAAAAAAATAATAATAATAATAATAATAAAAATGAGTATGAAATCGTCAGCTTTTCCAATTTACACAAAAATTAAAATAAAGTACCCTTTAAATTTAACGTATCAAATGCAAAATTGAGAAAAGCCAGATTTTACATATATATTAAAAATGGGCAAAATGTTACCCTTAGCATAAAAATATGCACATGTATAGCTCATACCAAACATTTGCACTTTTTATTTTATTTTATTTTTTTTTTTTTTGCTAATTTTTCTTACCCATCCTTATGTTAACATTTGTTCACCCTGATGGGTTCTCCTCATAACGGAACATGAATAGAATTCTTATTCATTTCATATAATTTTAAACTAGTAAAATTAGGAGGTTTTCCCTTTCACGTTGCAAGAATTAGTGACTATTAGCAGTTTTACTTTGAAAATATTTACTACTACATTTATTACTGTTTCCATGGGCATTGGCATTATCGTTTCAATTGGTATTGTTACTGTTATTGCCAGTGCCACATCATCATAGGGACTTAAGGCTTATATATAAATTGCTTAATGTCGTTATTACCTTTAGAGATGAACTAAAAGGAAGGAAAACACTATAACCCAGTCTTCTTATTTGATATATTAGTAAGTTACTACTGTAAAGTTACTTGGTAATGTCGTTATTCAGAATGTAATTTATTACACCACTTTGTGTAAAATATTCCTATAAGGGGAGTAGCACCATACATTTGATTAGACCCTTATATTTCATAAGCTATAGCAGTTTCTGTATTATAAATTATGGAATCAATAAAATTACGTATTAGCATGAAATTCTATGTAATATGTATATTTGATTTAGTGCTATGGTGAACTTGTCCTTTATTTTGTGTAGCGTTATACGTACAACTATAAGTATATGTGAAATAAAATGCTTCTCTCAGTTAAAACATTAAAAGAGGAAGAGAGGAAGACACCTTTAAGTACAAGATGTAACCAATTAAAGCGTAGGTGTAAGATCTGCTCAACACAAAAACATTTTCTTTTTTTTTACGTTTCACAAAATTCGTGTACCATCAGAACAAAGAACAAAAAAATTAAAAATTAAAAATTAAAAAAATAAGAAATAAAAATAAAAATAATAATAATAATAATAATAATAATAATAATAATAATAATAATAATAATAATAATAATAATAATAATAATAAAAATAATAATATAAATAATAATAATAATAATAATAATAACAATAATAATAATAACAATAATAATAATAATAATAATAATAATAATAATAATAATAATAATAATAATAATAATAATAATAATAATAATAATAATAATAATAATAATAATAATAATAATAATAATAATAATAATAATAATAATAAAAATAATAATAATAATAATAATAATAAAAATAATAATAATAATAATATCAGATGGATGGCAAACTGGTAGAATGCACTATACCATCGTACTAGTTTGGAATACATCTCCAATTTTTTTTTTTTTTTTTTTTCGAGATTATAATATTAAAAGTTGTAGTTATAAAGTCATTTATACAGAAAAAATGAAGTAAAATAAAGCTAAATAATTTATCTATTTATAGTCATTCCCAATTGTTTGCAATATTTTACACAATTACCACAATTTGAAGCAATATCTCGAAATATCGAAGGATATATACACATAGATTCAAACGTAAAAACGTAGATAAGACATAAATGGGCAAAACTGGAACAAATGAGTAAACACATATGAAGCAAATAAACTATTTTTACATGAAAAGTTCAAAACATAATTTTATCCAATTTTTAAATATTAAAAAGGTGAAAACAAAGCTGCATTTTTTTTTTTTTTTTTATAGTTAAAAATAAGCAGGTTAATTGTAAACAATAAAATAAGGGAAAAACAAAGTCTTAAAAAAAAAAAAAAAAAAAAAAAATGGCTAACTGTAAAGCAAGATACTTATAACTGAATTTAATGCATATCTCTACAATAACATATTGTAAAAATAAAGGAATATTTTCTATTATTTTGTACATAGTTCAGGTCCTCCTTGTCCTTTGTTTTTTCTTTCATTTGTTTCTTGTATTTGCTTCATTACTTTTGTTTCTTGTATTTGCTTCATTACTTTTGTTTATTGTATATGCTTCATTACTTTTGTTTCTTGTATTTGCTTCATTACTTTTGTTTATTGTATATACTTCATTACTTTTGTTTCTTGTATTTCTTTCTTTTTTGTGTGTGTTAGTGTGTGTGTATCTGCAATTTATTAATTCCTATTTGCATATAACTTGTATATGTGGATCGAGGTCATAAAAAAAAAAAAAATTCCTGAAAAATTAATCTGCACAAGGGTGTTTAGCGTTACTCTTTAACATTTCTTCTTCTTAAAAGTGTAATATATTTTATCTGCAAGTCTGGTCCTTTTTTTATGGGAAATAAATACATAAATATATAAACATTTTTTTTTTTTTCTTTACTCCTGTTCTCGTTCTTATTCTCCCTCATCATCCTCTTCATCATCGTCTTGCTCCTTAAACGAATTGTCCATGTTACTTAACTGACGAAAAATTTCATCATTAGATGAGTTATTCTTACTCACTAGCAATATTTCAGGTGTTATAGTTTCATCATTTAGTATATTAGTATCCTCATCCGACTTTGTATTTTCATTATCACTTTTTAAAGAGTTCTGTTCATCATCATCATCATCATCATTTTTATCATTTTGAAAAGTACTTGACAAATCTGAATTTAATTGTATGTACACGCAAGAACTATTGCATATATTTTTATCAGAAGTTATTGCATGCAAGGCAATGTTCGAAGAGTCTATACTAATGCTATTAACGTCATTTAAAAGGTGTAAATAGAAATTTTTATTCTTTTCATAATGCTTCAAATATATTTTATTTGTTGATAATTCCTTAAAGCTTGTTACTTTCTCTTTTTTATATTCATTTTTATTTCTCACCCAAATTACTTTTTTCTCTAATATGAATAATTTCCCTCCTCCTAAATTTAATTTATTATAAACAAACTCTATATCATTGCCTTTGTATAAAACGGGGTCTGCTCCCCCATTTTCCATTGCCTTGAGGTCTTCTTCATTGAGAGTGTTTAAAGAAACTGCCATTTCTGCGCTGTTAAACGTTATATATATATATAATATATATATATATATATATATATATATATATATATATACATATAAATATCACGTGTATGTTTATTTTACTGTAATTGGGTATGCTATATATAAGTAGCCCTATTTTGTTGCCCTCCTATTAAATTTTCTAATAGAAAGCAAAAATTTTACCTTTATGTTAAACGGATAAAACTATATCAAATTAATTTTTTTTTTTTTTCCTTTTTTCCTCCTTAAAATTTAAGAAAACTGATACAAATTGAATCCTTGAGCAAGTACTCTAAAAATGTTTGTAGGAAAAAAGTTTATTTCATTCAAACTTGCATATATAAATGTATAGGATATATATATATATTTTTTTTTTTTCATTTACACCTGCTGTTACGAGTTCGTAAATAAATAACAGCTGTTTATTTTATTACGGTTTATTTACCTTTGTTCATCCGTATAAAGCACGCAATAATTTGCAAAGTAAACAAATGAAATGTTCGTATACAAATTGTACAGTGTTACATGATTATTTTTAAATTTTAAATTAAAATAAGATATTTAACATATTGAAAAATAAAAAAATATAAAAAAAATTAAAAGCAAAAATATATATAAGAGAACAAACGATAATGTAGTAGCTTAATCTACAATATTGGTGAAATCCAAAATAAAGAAAATAATTAACGATAAGGGGATAATACATAAGGAACACAAAAAAGCACAGAGAATGTTATATACATACGTATAACATACATGCACAAAAATCATCTATATTTTCGAATTCACTTTTCTTTTTTTTACATCTTTTTACCCTTCTGGTTTACGTATTTAATGTAAAAATACAATATTCGGCATGCAATTTTTCATTCTGTTATTTGAAAAAACGTTTTAACTGTTATCAAAAAAGAGCGAATGTACTGTTCTGTAGAAGCTTACGTTTTATCCCGTATATAAATAAATATAATATATATATATAAATATATATATATATATATAATATATATTATATAAATATATGTATATATAAATATATATATATGTTTGTTTATACATTTCTTATATTGTGCTGCGAATATACCCTTTTAAGGGGAACAGGAAGTATATGGATTTTTATTTTGTCCTTATCTGTCTTTCCATATGTAATCTATATATGAACATTCACTGTAATCGATGGATGATCTATCACCATGTTGTCTTTTTCGTTAAAATTTTCAAATAGTTGGCTAAAAATTAGGTGTATTGGGAAATTAATCAATGTGTGTACTTTTTCTTTTAAAAAATAAAAAAAAAAAATTTAGGGAAAACATTTTTACACACACAAAAAAAAAAAAAAGAAATAATATGAAATGAAACAAAAGGAGCAAAATGCACAAGTGAACAAAGGAACGAACAATACGAGAATGTAAGTTGGTAATTCGTGCTCCATAGCACAGTATTACACTCCGCAATAGAATACCCATATATATATATATGTATGTATGTATATATGTATGTATGTATGTATATATGTATGTATGTATGTATATATGTATGTATGTATATATGTATGTATGTATATATGTATGTATGTTATGCACATGAATAGATATAATTGCGCGGATTCCTAAATGATAATTTTTTGCCATGAAGTGTTACATATTCCTTTGCACATTAACTGTTTTCCTCATAGAGCTGGAAAAAAAAAAAAAAAAATTTCCATTATTGATTAAACAATATATTTGCTTCTTTTTATTTTTTTGTTTTTCGATTTCTTTTACAATTCTTAAATTTTATAAATTGTTCGAAAAAGAAAAAAATAAAAAAACTTTTATGCAATTATCTGACAGTGCTAAAAAGCAAAATGGAAAGTGAAATATTCGTAAAATTTTAAAATATTTTTTACAAAATTTTCTTAAATTATAATTAATAATTTGTGTATTAAGGCCAATAATTATCAAACATTTTTTTTTAAAATGATCAAAAATAGCGGTTTCCATATATCCAAAATAACAGTATATTTGTAAAATGGTAAATTTCTGTTTTTACGAGTACTATTTTCCATAAAGCGAATGAATTAGCGATTACAATGGGGAAATAAAAAAAAAAAAAAGAAGCAAAAACAGAAACAAAAAGAAAGAAACTACAACCATAGCGATGATGTTAAAATGCGCTGAAATATGCTAAAATGCACCCCTTGTACGTTTCGCAAATTTATAAAGGCATTTGTTATTTTTAAAAATATCACCTTTAAAAGGGCATATGCATATGCATATATATGTATATATCTATATGCAGAGGGTTTGATTTACTTTATCCCCACAAAGTTGAGGAAGATTTTTTGAAGTGATTTCAAACGTGCACTTTCAGCAGAAGTCTTGTAAAGAATATTAAGTAAAACACAAAAGGTACATCGAATAACGCACAACGAATAAAGCAGAGTGACCAACAACGAAGAAAAGGTAACCCACCCGCACTGATAAACCGTCTGAGCGAATTGCAAAATGGTGAGGACAAAAAAGAATGCCGTAAATCATAACCCATTAAACATAATTAATTTGGATGGGAATCTACCTATAAATAATATTGCACAAAATAGATTATCACATAAACAAATTATTTCTAAAACGAATAGAACTATAAATGAAGGAAACTTAAATGAAGTTTCACAAAAAGGTTTAAAGAAAGCACGTATTAGACGACCACATAGATATAGACCAGGTGTTTTAGCTTTAAAAGAAATAAGAGCTTACCAAAGTACTACACAATTATTAATTCCAAAAATACCATTCGTAAGAGTAGTAAAAGAAATTACTCGTTTGTTTGAATTACCAGGTGATCAGTTTCGTTATACTCCTGAGGCCTTGTTAGCTCTTCAAACAGCGTCAGAAGCTTATTTAGTTAGTTTATTTGAAGATGCATATTTATGTTCTCTTCACGCAAATAGAGTTACCCTTATGCCAAAAGACATACACTTAGCTAGAAGAATACGAGGACGAGACTGAGTTCTTTACGTGCAATTACTCCTTGCAGTATTTGGACGTTCAGATATGAAGCAGTTATTCCTCCATATTTTATTGCCCTTTATCACTCAGCACAATATTACAACGTACTACATTTTAATACAGTGTACCAAATTTTATTGCACTATATTATCTTTTATTTTTTTGCTGTTGCAATAATATGTGCAAAAACGGACAAACACGAATGATTATGATAATAACAGCACACGTTATATTAAAAAAAAAAAAAAAATATATATATGAAAAAAGAAAAAAGCAAAAAGCAAAAAGAAAAAAATTCTCCTCCCAATCGACCCCTAAACCCGTTAAGGTACAAGGAAAAAAAAAAATAAACACAAAAAAAAAAAAAAAAATGTATGAGCGAAAATAAACAAGTGAAGAAGTACAACTGGGATAACATTTTGATTATGTTCGTGGGGAACGACATTTCAGGAAAGAGTATTTTCCAGGTTACTCCTTTATGTATTGGAAAATGGACGCATGTGCTCATATACTTTTGTCTGTATGTGTGTATAACCAATATATATGTAGTACAATTATGGTGCTACCTCTAAAAAGGCATAATAGTTATTTATGTAAAGAACCCCATACATTAATTACAATCGAACAAGGATAAAATGAACGTTTAATATAACTGCAACTGATCATTTCAACTTCAACAATTCTTTTTTTTTTTTTCGATATTAATTTTGTTGTCATAATACTTTTCTGGCCTTTAATTTTTTTTCTCTTTTTTACCCATGTTGTTTCGCGTTAGCATAAGTGTATGCATAAATACACGTACGAATATATATTAATACGCTTTTGAGCGCTTTAATTTTCAAATTCTTCCATTTACAAGCTCACTTTTCATGTTTTACCAAGCATTATATATTTTTTCCTTTTTTTTTTTTTTTTTTTTTATTGACATATATTCATCCGTACTTTTTAAGTTTTTTAATTATAATAAAATTAGGTATTAAAAATGAAAAAAATAGTTCCTTTGCAAATGCGTTCACCCGTACGCATTATATGTTGTTTCATTGTTGGATTAATGCTGTATATACGAGCATGTTAGCGAGTGATATTGTATGCATTTATGTATGTACATATATATATATATAAATATATATGTATACACATATATATGTATTTTTTTTTTTTTTTTTTTGGCACTTATTACTATGTATAAAAAAGATGAGTAATTTTTGCATAATTTTTGTACTTTTTCCAAAATTTTAATTTTGGCTTTTCCCACTTTCAATTTAAATGTAGAGGTCGTAATTTTATTTTATTTTTTTTTTTTTAAATTAAGCGGAATGTATTTTTCGGCGTTCATGAGGTGGGAACTAGTACAGGATACAACATCGTTCTGCAGGTAAGTACGTACATATGTATTTATGCTTATAAATTGTATGGTTATATAAATACTAATTATATGCGAGCAAATATGCGTTGTCGGTAAATACGAAAATGCATACATTAGTGATTCAACTCTTGACTAAGGGGTTAAAACGACACTAATTTATTAGCACAATATTATTATAATATTTTATGAGATATAATTTTTTTTTTTGGAGTTTTAAATTTTTACATAGAAGCATGAAAAATTGAGCACAAGTAGATATAGATATAAATATATATATATATATATATATGTGCGACTTTACCGTTGAAAAAAAAAAAAAAAATTGCATACATATAATTAATATATAAATATATATATATATATATATATATATATATATATATATATATGTATGTATGCATGCTTATGTATATAAAATTAAAAAAAATATATTTTTTCCTTTTCGTCAAAGTTACATTTTGTACAAACAATAGTACAGCAATCGTATTATATGTATACATTTATATACATATATATGTTTGCGCGTACATCTGTATAATTCATGTTATGTATATATTATAATCGTATGTAACACTGGTGAAAAACCCTCATTTCAAGTTTCACAGGAAAAAGCAGAATGATGGAATTGATTTTCCCAAAAAAAAAAAAATAGTTTTATTAACGAACTCTATTGTAAAACAGTATTTTAAAAGAGAAAAGCAAAAATTAGTATAGATATGTAAGTAAGTATATATATCTAAGTATTGGCATATATGTAATCATATATATGCAAGTTGTATATATACGTGTGATACATATATGTACATTTAGTTTACGTACCTACTGCATGAAGGCAAAATGGTAACTATGACAGGAGAAGAAAGCGACTTTTACGATGGATGCAAAAGCATTTTAACAAATTTGTTAGAAAGAAATAATGATAAAAAGAAAATAAATATAAGTTTAAGAGAATTTAATTTTTACGAAAATGAGAAAAGAGAACTAAACTGCATTAACATATCTCCATGTAAGTATTACATGAGTATCTGTGATTCGTTTGGTATAATATATGTATATAAAATTGTAGGAAATGAATTTGTTTATATACTGAAGCTGGACATTTACTGTACTAGCACAGTAGTGAAATCAGTTATATGGGTTAGCAAAAAGAATAAATGTAGTAGCAAAAATAGTACAAAAAATGGTAAAAAGAAAATACACTTATTTATGAACAATGATTATAAGGATTATTTATTATTCATTTCAACCTTGTGTGGAATTATAATTCTGTACGACTTAGAAAGTAAAAATATTGTTCAAAAGATAGTAACGAACGGAAGTATAAGCTGTTGCAAATTAAACAATACGTTGCAGTATTTCGGAATGTGCAATTTAAATGGATATTTTTATTTATATAATATTTACCAGAATGAGGGAAAAACGATATATAACTGTTTTGACAAATTTTACGAATCGGACATAGAGGAAGAGGGGGGAATAATCGTCCAGTATGGGACAAACTACAAGAAGAGTAAGAATTATAGGAAAGGTGCCAAGAGGGGCAGAGCTGAAATTAGAGGAAATGGAGAAAGAAGCAGAAGTAGAGGAGGCAGAGGAGGTAGAGAAGGCAGAGGAGGCAGAGGAGGTAGAGAAGGCAGAGGAGGCAGAGAAGGCAGAGGAGGCAGAGAAGGCAGAGGAGGCAGAGAAGGCAGAGGAGGCAGAGAAGGCAGAGGAGGCAGAGAAGGTAGAGGAAGCAGAGGAAGTAGTGAAAGTAGGGATGGTAGCTTATGCAACATAAGGGACGAGTACGTACATGCTAGCGAAGGATGCACCTATATATCCTCTCCGGAGCAGCAATGTAATAAAAGGATAAAGCTGTCGAATGACTTGTCGTCCTACTTGGATGATACTTATAACATGCAAAGCAGCCGAGAAAATAGCGACGAAGGTAGCGTTAATAATGATGGTAGTAGCGTTAATAATGATGGTAGTAGCGTTAATAATGATGGTAGTAGCGTTAATAATGATGATAGTAGCGTTAATAATGATAATAGTGGCATTAATAATGATGGAAATACGAGCAGTGCTGTGCCGAATGACGAGCCAAACAACACTGGCGAGGGCACAACCCTTCCCCTATTTGCTCAGAAGGACGAACACAATTATGATTATGTAAAAAACGAAACGTTTAACATTTATATTAAAAATAAATTTAAGTGCAAAGAAAAGTTAGTTTGTTTATATTTTGTAGACGTGCTTAAAAAGAGGAGTGTTTTGCTGGATGTTATGGATCATGGCCTGATGAAAAAGAATAAAAAAATAGGAAAATACAATGGCATTGGCATTGGCGTTGGCACCGGAACTGGAACTGGCCGTTACATCGACTACGGCGGCTACCGCTCCGTTTCCAACAACAAGGAGTGCCATAGTGAACTGCGAAGCGGAATTCGATCCATTGAAAAGTCGTATGATAACTATAATCACTATGTACTGTTAGGAAGCGAAAATTCGAAAATTTATAAATACAATTTGTCGAACAGTATATGTGAAGGGGAGTTTATAAGTATGAATAAGAACTCTGTAATATGGGATGTCATGTACATTTACAAAACAGATGAAATTGTATGTGTTGATAATAAAGGATCATTAATAATATTTGACAACAACACTTATTCTATTAAATATTTTTTTAATATTCACAATTACAAATCTGTTTCTTTAACTAAAACGTTAAATGAGAAGTTCATTTTTTCAGCAGGTGTTGATCGTCATATAATTAAATATACATTATCCGAAATACATACGGCTGGTAGTGTTAACTATCAGAGGGATAGTAACACAGCTCGTGGAAGTAGATTCATATGGGTGAACAACTACAAGCTTGATGAGCATAATGGAAGGGATCGTTTTCATGAAAAAGCCCACCCCAGCTCAGGTGGGACAGTCCCTTCGCCTCGACCACAGAAAAGTAATAATAATATTATTGACTGCGATGATAACTGCGATGATAACTGCGATGATAACTGCGATGATAACTGCGATGATAACTGCGATGATAACTGCGATGATAACTGCGATACTAACTGCGATACTAACTGCGATGCTAACTGCGATGATAACTGCTATCCTAATGGCTACCCTAATGGCTACCCTAATGGCTATCCTAATGGCTATCCTAATGGCTATCCTAATGGCTACCCTAATGGCTACCCTAATGGCTACCCTAATGGCTACCCTAATGGCTACCCTAATGGCTATCCTAATGGCTATCCTAATGGCTATCCTAATGGCTATCCTAATGGATATGCTAACCGTGGTGCTAACTGTAATGACAATAATCATCATGGTAATAGTAACATCAGTGCGAAGGAATTATTCTTTATCCACAAGGTAAAAGCATCAAGGAAGATGGACAAGAAGTGGTATTTTATTAATAAATATTCTGCACACATTTCAGACATTAAACAGATCGTTTTTTTAAGTGACAACTACTTGTTAAGTATAAGCGATGATTTAACCTTTTGCTTAATTGATATTCTGCATAACCGAAAGAAGTACTACTCAATTAAAAATATCTCAAATAGCAAACATGTATTTTTTTCATCGAATTTGAAGAACATCCTGTGTGTTTATTCGAATCAGTTGAATGTTTACTACAATGAAAATTGCATTGCTTCTCCCAGCGCTGCTAACACTAGTGATGTTTCTAACGCTATTAATGCGGGTGACTATGCTGGCCGCTCCTCAAGGGAACCAGATGAAGGAACGGTATTAAAGAGGTGCAATACATATATGACAAATGCTGAAGGAAGGATAACTCCTCAAGTTGGTGCATGCATAAATGCATCGAATTACAGGCATCTAGTGAACATTACTTATGAAGAAAACGAATACATAATCAAATGCAATTTAAACAAACAATTTGATAAAATAGCTTGTGTAACGAATAAGAATTTTAGCTTATACCATTTTAATGCAGATACTTTGACTATTTTTAACTACGACATTTCGAATCTGAACTTTTTTAAAGTGTATGACTTTTGTTTTTTAAATAATAATCATATAATTGTTTCTTTGCATAGACGCACAGATGAACTTCATTATAATAAGGTAAAAACGATTAACAATACGAATAAAGCCAATGGTAACACATGGAATGGTAAGAATTATCGAATGCAACAAAACCATAGCGGATTTGAAAGGAATGACCAAGTGGATCACACTGACAACATGTACAGTAATGATGGAAACCCTAGGGAAAGCAGCAACAGTCGCTTGTCCATTCAAAGAGTGAACAATAGCTTGGCTGGTTTCCCCTATGGTGATGATATAAACTGCTCCAGCAGAGTAGGAAATAAAAAAGAATCAAAACTAAGCTTCATCTTTAACAATAATTTAAATGAAAATCTAAACATATACAAAAATTCGTTTAGCTACTACATAACAATATATAATATAAAAAAAAAAAAAATTAAAGAAGAGCTAAAGGTTGATAGGGTTCTTTGCAATTTTAAGAAATATAAGAAAGGATTAATAGTTTGTTCTGACTATATGAAAAACATTTATTTGTTTTTTAAAAATATGAAAATGAAAAGATACTTAAACAAATGTATAAGACTGAGTGATTTTAATATGAATGAGGAAAATGCGCATCGTAGTTTTCTCTTCTATTTCGTTGTAGAAGATTTTTTTTTAGTTTTTACATTAGATAATTTATTGTATATATATTACATGGATTTTAATAAGAATAACATATATATGGTAAAGAAGAGTCTTATCAAATATTATAATCTTAACGAGTTAAGTGATATTATTTTAGTCAACTTGAATATACATACAGAGAATCAAAAAGAAGATAACATGTCCACATTTGAGGATGTAGAAACATTGAGTAAAGAACAAAAGGAAAATAATGAAGTACATATAAAATATTATTTAAAATACAAATATTGTCTTATATTAAAAGGATTAAATATAGTACGAATAGTTGACTTTAATATACATGACCATTCTCTTATTGACATAAATATTTGTAGATCACGTACCATATCAAATATTAATAACAATACATGTAGTCAATATTACATTCCTTCCTTAAATTTTAAATACAATTTTTTAAATTTAAAGCATTTATATTTTCAAGATGCAAATATCTATTCTTTTATTAAAAAGGAAATAAGAAAAGCAGGAATACCAAATGCAGATGGTAATTTTATGGTTAACAGTTGCGATGAACAAAATCACATCTCGTTAAGTGAACAAAAAAAAGGAAAAAATCAATTGAGGAAAGAGAGCGAGTCCTTATACATGAATATGTTTTCACTCTCTTTTAAAACACTCACACACTTAAAAAGAAGTAATATTGTAAACATTCACTTCTTGTACACCACTGAAAATAACATAATCGTTCTAATTTGCATACCAAAGAATATCGACAGCACCTTAATTAACGTAGCGGACACGAAGAAGTACGTTAAGTAAATAACCCCACCACCCTTACGCATGCGAAGGGAAATCACTGGGGTTTCAACTGTGCTGCATTTGAAGTACCTTGGTTTGCCATTCGTTTGATCGCCCGTTCGTCCATTTATATATTTGTGCGTACATTAAAATATGTGTTTATTCATTTATCAACTCACTCTTTCCACTGTTTTCCACACCCCATGCACACCATCTATTGTTGTCAGAGTCTCCACTCGAGTACATTTGATTGAATATTATATAACTACAATTTGTTTTCTTTTTTTCTTCATTTTAACCATTCGTAAAAAGCTTTTTTAAATTTACAAAAAAATTAATAATTAAAAAATTAAAATTAAAAAATTAAAAAATTAAAATTAAAAAATTAAAAAATTAAAATTAAAAAATTAAAAAATTAAAATTAAAAAATAATAATTAAAAAATTAATAATTAAAAAATTAATAATTAAAAAATTAAAAAATTAAAATTAAAAAATAATAATTAAAAAATAATAATTACATATTAATTCATAATTTTCCTGTAACAAAATACGCCACGACGAGAAAAGAGGCGGCGTCGTACGTAAAAATGTGGATGCTGGTACAGGTACACATATGTGTATGTATATACATATATATATATATATACAGAAATACGCCCCATGTACACTTATTCCCACATACGCACATATGTAATATGCTTGTGTGTAAATGTTTAACGAGGAAAACATTTCTGTTCCTCCAATTTTAAGCAAACAATAAAAAAAATGAATATCCATGAGTATACTAAATTGTTTTATTCAAAAACGTTAATACAGGATAATACATTTTTGCGCCCTTATTTCGTATCTTCCCTTCCCCTATTTTTAAATAATATGCTTGTCTACTAATATGTAGGATTCATTTTCGACAATTCTGTCAATCCTATCTTTTAAGAGATCTCTAAGATCAATTTTATATTTCTCATCTTGTGTCTTTTTTAATGTCTGTAAAATGTTATTGAAACTTTTATTTTTTCGAACTTCGTTTTCGAGGTACAAGAATATTTTTCTATTACTTTTTACAAGTTCATGCATATAATATCTGTAGGTGTAAAACGATATAACATAAGAGTCACTAAATAAGCAGTTCATTTTATTATCATTTTTATCAACACTTGGAAAATCTTTTATTTTGTTTTTTATGTATTTATATGTTTCTTCTCTGTTATTCAAATTACTATTGCATTTCCTGCTAAAATATTTTCTTGCTTCTTTTGGACAAAAGAATAATATTTTACACTGAAAAATAGAGCGTAAAAAATAAACAATTACTGAGAGTATCTTTTCCTTAATTCTGTTTTTTTCATATTTTTCATTTACTTTCTCTATACCTATAATCCACTCTTCCTTCCTTTTTCCCAAAGCATTTTTTAAATTATCACAATGAGTTACTTGTTCACTCGCATACTCATCCGATAATATTTCAGTAAATTTCTCACTACTTAACAGTTCATGTTTTTTTCCTCGATCGTTATCCTTCTCAATTTGATCTAATATAAAAACATTTTTTTTTTTTTTTTTTTTCGAGCTATTTTCTTCATCAATATATTCATTATTATTTCCAATTATATTATGTTCTTCTTTGACTGAATATAACTTAATAAATTTTAAGACTGTCAAAATTTCTCTGATATTAAAACTTAGTGGACTTTCCTCCTTATCATAACTATATCTCAAATTCTCCTTTTCAAAATTCGCTTTTCTTTTTTTTGTATTTGTATTAACCTGTTCATATGAATAAAAATCCTTTTTAATATTTATCAGCCCAATCTTTTTTATAGTTTTATTTTTTAACAAACAGTAACACAAATTGTTGTTACTAATTACTAAGCTCAGGACATTTATGTTACATCCCTTCGCCTTCATTTCCTCCAAACAGTGCTCTATGCTTTTAATGCTTGACACATAGCGTACCACTCCAATGCCCCTGTAACTGCCAATTGTACTGCTACTACTGCTACTATTACTGCTGCAACTACTACTACTACTTTGTAGCTGATTTTTTAAAAAAGTAGAAAAATATACCAACTCTCTCTTTATCAATTTTATGAACATTGGAACAGAACTGTTTATTTTTATCTGCGTTTTTTTTTTTTAAAAGTAGCAGTGATATTTAACACATGAGGAAACATTAGTGATGTTGCGATATCCTGGAGTGCCCCCTGTCCTTCTTTTTGCTCCAGCAGCTACTACTACTTCTAGTACTAGTACTACTACTACTACTACTACTACTACTACTACTACTAGTGATGTTGCTGCTACTTCTTCTAATACTACTACTAACGATATTGCTATTATTTTATTAGCTTATTTTTTTTAATTTTAACTAGCCAACTTTTTTGCTATTCCATAATTTTTTTTTTTTTTCTCAAATATTCTTGCACGTTCAGAAAAAACACCCTATGTGTATACATAACGCAAATGGGATGATAAAAGTACGAATTTTCGTAAAATGAAAAAAAGGTTTATAACTTTTAATATTGATTAACAATTAAAATAACTCACGAAATGATATAACATTATAATAATATTTAAAAATATAATATATAGTTTTATTTATTTATTTTTTTTTTTTAAAGGAAAACTATATATGACTATATAAAGCATGCGTACGCGCGAATAATTTTTATTTTTTCCCCTTGAAGGAACGTGATAAACATGCGCATGTAATGCATATAAAATTTGCTGAAATTTTTGAGGAGGGTTCTCCAAAAATTGAGTTTTTTTCTTTCTTTTTTACATTTTCATTATTTACCTTTTTTTTCTTTTTTCTTTTTTCTTTATTCTTTTTTTTTTTTTTCTGTTTTTCCTTTTTCACATTTTTTTTATTTTTTATTTTTGTTTTTCTTTTATTAACAAAACTCCTATTCGGTTTGTGAAAAAAGTTGATGTTCAAAAAGAGATGCAGTGCACAGATATTGGGCTAAGCGGCACGCAGAATAAACGTAAGATAAATTTTAAGTGATATGTATTATGTAGAATATATACGAAGATAACTTCTATTTTTTTTTTTAATTTTTTATACTCCTGTTTTTCTCCCACCTGTGGTGTGTATTTCCATTGATCCATGAATGTTGGAACATATATCTATATCTATATATCTATATCTATCTATACCTATATATATATATATATATGCACATCTTAAGGTTTCTCCACGTGCGCACCTTTATAACAGTTGAGCGTGGCATTTTACTACCTATGAACGCTTCATCTTTTCATAGTCTGTATACGTGAGGCTACAGTTTACACCTTCGTATCGTTCTACTTGTATGATTTTCAACAATTCATCGTTAATTTCCCCCCTGTAGTTTGCTTTCCTTATTAATTTCCTGATCGTCGTTTGATGATCAAAGTTATGTTGTGATGCTACATCAGGTAAAAATGTAGAAGAATATTTTTTTTTGTTCACAGTAAAATTTATTTTTATACCATGTTTCCCAATAACCCAATCATAAATATGATTACATTCTTCAAAATTAAATAAATACGTAATAGTAACAATTAAATATGGTAAATCTTTAAGTGTTATAGGGTCAAATCTTGTATCGTTAAGTGAACTTTGTAAAGTATAATAATGTAATTCTAAAATATCTATTTCACTTAAACAACCTATACATCCTTTTAATTCATATGCATCGTAATCATAAGAGCCTATGTCATTCATGTCGTTCAATTTCATCCATTTTACAAAAAAGGGTATCTTAAATCCTTTCTGATGCAATGCTTCTAACACTGCAGGAATATAGTCATACTTTTCCCTTTTTAACTCATGCTTTAATATGTCAAAGCACCATGAACATATAATATCCTTTTTTTCTATTAGTTCAGTTACCACATCTTTTTTATCATTTACTAATTCTACTGTCTTTTCAACACTAGTTGACGCGGAGGAATACATATTTAAAAATGATAAAAAAATATATGTAACTAATGAAGAAAAGATAAAAGATCAAACTATTTTTATGCTCATTAGTACGTGTAAAGCAACGTACTGGATTTTTTCCTTTAGGGCTGAATATGCTCACGGAGGGAGAGGGGAGAACTCCTTTTTTTTCTTTGTTCTGTTTTGCTACAAGTTGTATTATTTTGCTGAGTTTTATTTTGTTTAGCTTAAGTTTGTTATGCTATGTGTTATTTTGTTTAAGTTAAATTTTTTTTGCTGCGTATTATTTTGTTTTGTTTTATATCTTTTTTCTTTTTTTCTATTCTGATAGCTCATCAGTGAAATTAACATTACAACACTGTTACTCTTCGCGTACCATTTTTAAGATGTACAACTAAACTTCATATAAAAGCACACTGTTCAATAATCCTTTTTTTTTTTTTTTTTTTTTTTAATGGTTTCTAGTCTTATTTTTTTATATATAAATTACACTAAGGTAATTCTTTAGGTTCGTAAAGAATAAAGATGCATTAGCAGTACTCGTCTAGCCTAACATAATTCTATTCATCTCATTCAACTCGGCTTATTCAATTTAATTCAATTTAATTTATCTAATTTAATTTACTTCATTTAATATAATTTATTCAATATAATATATTCAATTTAATTTATTCAATTTAATTTATTCAATTTAATTTATTCAATTTAATTTATTCAATTCAATTTATACAATTCAATTTATTCAATTCAATTTAATTTATTCAATTTAATTAATACAATTTAATTAATACAATATAATTAATACAATACAACTTAATATAATTTTCTTTCTTTTTTTTTTTTTTTTTTTGCGCCTGTTACGGTAAGTCGCAAAATAACAACATTTTACTATTTTTTTTCTTTCTTTTTTGCTTTTTGTTCTCTTTTTTCTTTCTTCTTTTTATTGTTTTTTCGAAATAGGGACAATGCATAAGGGCACTTTTTAAAGGTGCAAAGGAATATCAGTAAAGATGTTGATATAAAAAAGTACGAAGCCGCATGTACGCACTCGTACATACGAACCTGAGCGTAATATAATTATGTAATGATGTACGAATGTGTACGCACTTATGTATATGTATATGTATTTATGTATATATATATTTATGAACTTAAGCATTTGTGCAAAGCGTACATGTGAACATGGTACAGAAATATGCTATTCACACGAGATTAAAATAGCGCTAAGTATTTTGAATGATATATATATATATATTAATATAAATTGGTGAGTACCCTTTTTTTTTTTTTTTTTTTTTTTTATTAGAATTATTTTTTTACAGAAGGAAAAAAAAAAATGATTAGGGAAAAAAGAAAGATACGAAATGTGCATAATTTTAACATAACAATTAGTGAATAACAAATACGTTAATTAATTTATGCATTTGTGACATATGTATATTTATGCTATGTACACGGTCATAACATTTATACAGTTATATTATATATGCAGTTATATTATATATGCAGTTATATTATATATGCAGTTATACTATATATGCAGTTATATTATATATGCAGTTATACTATATATGCAGTTATACTATATATGCAGTTATACTATATATGCAGTTATACTATATATGCAGTTATACTATATATGCAGTTATACTATATATGCATTTATATTATATATGCATTTGAATTGTTTATTCATTTTGTACCTTTTACACAATTTACACCAATTATACCACTTACACCATTTTTTTGCTTAAAAAAATAAATAAAAGGATTTTTACTAATTGGTTTGCCTTGGTTTATTTTGACCAATTTTTGCCTATTGAATAATTTTTTCCTTCGTTGAGCAAGCGAAAAATTACAAGTACATAGTAACTTTTTCTGACTGTGTAAGGATGCACAAGGGGAATAATTTGGAAGGGAAGAAAAAAAAGAAAAAAAATACATGAACAATTCAGGCTAGTTCAGTTTTTTTTGTGAGCGATATCATGAGAGTGTAATTGAGCGTAAATAGGCACAATTTGTATATATATATGTGTGAGGCGGTATATTTTATATGTACCACTTATGCGTACTTGTATGTACATATCTTAATATATATCTTTCCATGTGTGTGCACGAACGTTTGTTTCGTTCGTTGGCGCTTGTGTGTGACTGTGTGAGCTATAAAAATGGCAAGAATAATAAGCATATTCGTTATTCTGCTTGCACTGCTGATTGTTAATCCGTTCCTAACGAATAGTTTAGAAATATTCATTACTCTGAAGCCGAACAAAGTGAAATGTATGAAAGAAAGAATAAACAAAGACACATTAGTTGTATGTAAGTTCAAAACAGACGATAAGAATAATTTAGTTTCTATATATATATATGATACGGATGTAAATGAAAAGAATATTAATTCTCAACAAAAACTTCCTATCTTTGAGTCAGTTAATGAGCATAATGTGAAAACAGCATTTTCAACATTTTATTCCTCCTCTTACTCATTTTGTGCATATAACAAAACAAAAAAAACAATAGATATATATTTCGAAGTGAAACATGGAACAGACGCAAAAGATTATGCACAGATAGCCAAAACAGAACATCTTAATGAAGCTACACTGTTTTTAAAATTAATTGTTGACCATATGAATGATTTTCATGTAAATTTAAAAAGAATTAAAAAAGACGAAGAGAATGAAAAAAAATCGAGTGATAAATTAAACGATACATTAATGTGGTTCTCCTTTATAAATATTTTTATTATAATTATTGCTGCTGTTATTCAAGACTTTTATTTTAAAAGATTTTTCACCTCCAAAAAAATTATTTAAATAATGATTTATTCCCGTGGGCATATGCACATAGGCTTACAGGCACATAGACATATAGCCACACACGTCCATATGCTCGTGTTTGTGTGCACTACTACCATGCGGACATTCGAACAAATTTTTTTATTAATCTCATGAAAAGCGTTAAAAATGGTACCTCTTTTGTATTGAAAAAAAAAGATTTTTTTTTTTTAAAAATATATTTAACTGTTTGCTTATGTAAGAACTGCACTTTGCTAGTATATACTTATAAGGATGAATATATATATATATATATATATATATATAATACATAGATATATATATAGTCGAATGTACGTACAGATAACTCGGGGTTAGTTCAGTGTATATGCCCGTTTTCACTGTAAATCGTTCTTTGACATTTTCACCTGCTCATAAAATAAGACCAGCTGTCAGTTAACGAAATTGTAAATCGTTTGTGCAATTTTAAGCAGATTAGTGGCTACTCTGCGGTTTAATCATTTTATTAATTTTATTCAATTTTTTCATTTTATTCATTTTTTCATTTTATTCATTTTTTCATTTTATTCATTTTTTCATTTTATTCATTTTTTCATTTTTTCAATTTTTTCAATTTTTTCAATTTTTTCAATTTTTGCATTTTTTCAATATATATATTTTTTTTTTTTTCTGTTCAAACTGTGAAAAAAACATATCTGCAAAACAGTTACAAAGAAAAAACAAACTCTTTAAAAGGCAACAAAAAAAAAGGAAAAAATGAAACAAATCGGAAAAATTAAAACAATAAATATGCATAACATGGAGGGGTGCATAAACACACAAACAGACATACGTGCCCGTATGCACATACACAACATATGTATAACTTATACACAACATGTATACACACATATGCATATACATTGATGTGCATTCATATATATATCTACACACTATTGCGCCCCCCTCTTCCCACCTCACTCAAAACTAAGTGTGATAGTGAACATTTACCTGAACGTCAGGTAAAACAATCTCTGCTCTGGTAACATTATCTGTTGCAAAAATGTGCAAAACGAATGTTTTCATGTCCTGTTGGTCTTTAAATAATTCATGTAAAATATCATATAAATAATTTTGTTTACAATAAGATGAAGAAACAGTTTGGAAATTCGAATAAATAATTTTATCCTTCACACCTATTGTCTGAATGGTAACATTAAATAGTTGTTCAACAGATCTTACAAACTCGTCTAAAGTTATATCTTTTTTATTTTCTTCTGTATTGTTAATACTAAAAAAGAGGAGCACGTTACTTTTTATTTCTTCTATGTTTTTTTGTAGATTTTTAACAGTCATTGTGATATATGCTAAATCGTTTTGTACAGTTGTACATGCTTCTTTACCAATCCCTTGTCCTCCTTCTATTAATTGGATCTTTTTCTTAACATAACACATATTTGCTTGTACATAATTCAAAAACGCTTTATCAGATGTAACATTGGATATATATTTATTATATATTTCATTGTCCATAAAGGTAAAAATTAAATCGATTTCTTTTATTATCTTATCAATATGTTCTCTGGTAATCTTGTTTTTACTACTATATGCATATTTTTCCTTTTCATTTATGAAGTCCTTATTTGTTGTGTCTACTCCTGTTGGTTTGTCAATACGTAGCACTTTCTCTAAGTTATTCAATTTTTTATTAACTTGATCCAAGTATTTTTTTATGTTTTTCTTCTCCTCTTTTGAAAGAACGCTTATCTGATTGGTAAAAATATAAGAAGGAAAACCGCAAACTCCCAACGTGCAATTTTGATTATTTTGATTATTATTATTAATTTTATTTTTACGAAATATATCGATATAGATATAATTCCACAATGTAAATTTAACATTTTTTAATAAAGGTATTGAAGCATTTTCATAGGATGTGGTATACAACCTGTTCAATTCACATTTCGTTAAAAAGTTATCTCCTAAATTAATATATTGGTTACTAAGTAAAGAAGATATCCTTGCCAATTTGTCATATTCGATGTTAAAAAAGTAAAATAAAGTCTTGTTGCCTTTTTGTACATATATTATGTTTTTATATACACGTATATTCAAGTTTTTGAATTTCTCCACACGCACTGTTTCATTAGGGTGGTTTGAAAAGAGTTTTTTCAAACAGAATTTTATTTCTGCCATTTTTTCCATCTCACTTGCCATTTTTCTTGTTTTCTCGATATTTCTCTTATTGCTACAGACGGGTCTGTTCGATGGATCCTCCTCCCCTTTACATTCACTTAATTTTAAAAAATATGCTACTTTGTAAAATTCGAACATTGCCAGGGAAGCAATCATTGACACAACGGTTACAATGGACGGAATAATATTATTGCAAATTTTAAAAAAGTCCAAAATGTTTAGCTTGGAAAAGTTGTAATTCTCACTCCTTACATTTGTAATGCTAAAAATAAAATTAATATCATCCTTGTTGTCTTCCAGATTACAAATGAGCGGAGTAAAAAAGGGAAATTGCTCCTTTTGTTTTATTTTTTTTTCATCAACATATTTTGCCTTCCCATTCCTCTTCTGAACATATATCAATGACATAATAAAAAGAGGATTATTAAACAAATCATATAACTCCTTTTCAATAATGGCATAAAATTTTAAATTCGTATTTTTTTTTATAACTGATAAAAAGTAAAATAATTTTTTCAAATTTATAACTAGGCCATTTTTTTCCACTAAATTTGTTAAGGCAATCTGAAGGTCCACGCTGTTACTGCCATTTTTTTTATCTCCCCAATTTTTGTAATAAAATATATGATCTATCATGTCCGGTTTAATTTTCATTAAATTTTTTAAGACCTTTTTAAAAGTGTTAATTGCACATTTGTAGAACAATAAATGGTCTTTATTCTGTTTATTATAATATATAGGTTGAGGTAAACTTTGTGTATTTCCATCATAATATTTCAGTATATCCTCTTTATTATTACTTAAAAGGTTAATAATATTATTTACAAAAATGCAATTCCATAATTTATGAACATTTTCTTCAAAATTTAAATTAAAAAAAATTTTAGTTAAATTAAAGAAATGCACTAAATTGCTTATATTATCATAATTGCATAAATGTCCAAAATAATATACTGGATCGTTTAAAAAACAATTCATTTTTAAAACGTTATCAAAAAAAAAATTATTATATACACTTTTGCTAAATTCGATGATATGTTTATGATTTTTTGGAAACGACGTGATCGTGCAAGAGTTACTCTTTTCCTCATTCCCTTCTTTATCATAAGAATTACTTGAGTACGTTTCGCTTGAAAATGGCATAATAATCTGACTACTTCCCTTTAGTCCTTCTATACCTGTCTCAATGAATGGAAGAGAGTTTATTAAACAAAATTCATCGCAAATAACTCGACTCTTCAAATTATCAAGACATAATATGCACAAAACTGTTTTTTTTTTTTTCCCTTTTTCAAAAGGGGTAAATAATGTAGCTGCACCGTTCATGTTTTTTCTTTCAACGTCCTGAACTTTGCTTTTCTCCTCTTCAACATAAAACTGCTTTAACAGCAAGTCCCTGTTACTCAATACCGACTCATCCACCTTCATCTTCAAAAATAAACAATTTATATCCTCGTTAATTCTTTTAATATTATCTGCAGCTACTTGGCATTTTAACTTTCCTATATCTTTTGTTGTAAATAAAAACTGCCTAGTCAAATTTGACTCTTCAATGAGATCATAATCAACTATTTGAATAATACCTCCTCTTTTAATCTTCCTATGTTCTATTTCACCTTTTAATGAACTGTCTTCCTCTTTTTTTGTTTCAACCCTTTGTTCATTGTTTTGTTCATGTCCTGCTTTACTTACGCTATATATTTTTCTCTTTCTTATAGATGAAGAAACTCCTATTAAGGAGAGCAATTTCAAAAATTCACAACCTAGAGCACCTGACCCGATCAGCAAAATATTTAAATTGTTCAGGAAATTTTGAAAATTCTTACCAAAAAAATTTAACTGATTCATATACCTTCCATCATACGTTTTGGATATTTTTGAGAAAGGGAATAAATCTCTCTTATCAAAATAAAATGTTTGATAAATGGGCTTAAATTTATGGGTTATCCCTTTTAATATTTGTTGAGTTACTAAAGAGCCAAAAAAAGAAGAAAATGGAGCAAGTTCAATGTGTACAGCGGACAAAAATTGATTAATTATCTGAACATTCATATTTTTTTTTTTTTTTTACATAAAATTTTAAACTTTTTAACAATTTCATCTGTTGGAAAAATTTTCTCATCCTCATTTTTACTTTTCCATATTTCGTCATAACATAAAAAACATACTTCTTCATCGGACAATTCGTTCGTGTTCCCACTCATTGAAAGGAAATCTAAAACGTATGATAATATTTTCCCCCTACTTAATTTTTTTTTTAATTTTTTTAAATATTCCTCCAAACAAGTATAATTCAACTTTGTCTGTTCATGCATTTTTTCAACACTCACCTGATTTAATTTATTTTTTTTAATCATGTCTCTCAAATTTTGTATATATATTTCTGCTAATTTCTTCCTCAATTTTGTAACAAAATGAATGTAATAAGGGAAGAATATTTTTTCTAAATATTTCAAAATTTTCTTACATAATGCATAACTTGCAAAATGCCAAAAATTTACTCCTATAACAGATACTGTAATGGTATTATTCCCCCTACATACATTTTTGACTTCACATTCGATATTCATCATTTTATTCGCATTTTTTATACACAATTTAATCCTATCCTTGTCATTTATCTGTATATCGTTGTAGTATGGCAAGTAATGCAAAATTAAATTATCCTCTTGAAATGCTATATTGCTTATTTTATACTGCTCACTATTCATTACATTCGTAAAGGTAAAATGACCAAAGTCGACAAAAACTCGACCAAACAGTCCAACCGTGTTAACACATATAAACTTTTTTTTTTCTTGTCTGCACAGATTATTTATGTTTATATTAAATAGTTCCCTCTGATTTACAGATACAATTATGTCATAATCAGTTATACTATTAAATATATTAGTTGTAATAGCTTTTATTTTACAATTATCGTTTAAATTTTGCATATTTTGAACACAGGAAATACTTCTTTTTTCCTTATTTATTAGTTTTTTATCACAAAAAAAGAGATTGTCCACGTCGTTGTTGGTTAAAATATGATTGTCATATATACCAATTTCTTTAACTCCACACAAAATTAAATTTTTACATATTTCGCTGCTTGTTCCATTTAAACCGATAATTAATATTTTGCTTTTTTTAATTTCTTTTTCCTCTTTATATCCATGTGTGTACATTTGTCTGCTATACTTTTTCTCGTCCTCCAAAATGTTTACATTTATTTCATCACTTCGATTTTTCCATTCATTGCTGGTGCTCCTTTCACCCTCACGATTTTTTTCACCAAGGAAATTATTTTCATCATATGGATTTTCTTCCCAATCATAATTCTCTTCCCTATCGCTATTTTCTTCATTTCCGCAGTCCTCACATAATTGTTCCTTTTTATATATTTGTTCATTTCCCTCCTTTTTAAAATCTTTTTTTTTTTCTGAGCGTTCGAAAGGACTTCCATACACTTGAACGTCATTATCGGCCGAATATTTCTCTTTACTCTTATCCCTACTTTTGTCTACGCTTCTTTTTTCATTAGCGCTATTTAAAATATTCTCATGGCATTTCATCTGATTCTTATCAAAACCAGGGGTTAAAAGATTGTTTTTCCTCGTTACACAGCCAACGATATTTTCATTTTTTTTCCTTTGCTTTTCCTCAATTAAATATTTGTGTAATGAGAAATAATTTTTTACCTTTTTTGTATTTTTTATCTTTTCTGGAATTTTTACCTTTTTTGTATTTTTTATCTTTTCTGGAATTTTTACATTTTCTGTATTTTTTATCTTTTCTGGAATTTTTACATTTTCTGTATTTTTTATCTTTATTCTTTTTTTTCTCCTTACATTTATATTGTATAAATTATAAAGAATGTATATATTTTTTTTTCCTTGTGTTCTGTCCAAATGCTCCCCTTGAAAACGCCATTTTGAAAAATAATTGTTGGTTATTGGTACGGAATAGTCCTTTACGCCCTTCCCTATATTGCTATTTAATGAACGTGAGACCAACTGATTTTTTTTACTTAATAAATAAATAAAAATTAAAATATAAAAATATGTACACAAAAAATTCATAGTTTTTATGTCTTGCAATTATGTCACAAATGGGACGAAGTATAATCAAATGAAATAAAACGGGGTTCAGTAAAACGGGGTTCAGTAAAACGGGATGCAGTAAAGCGGGATGCAGTATAACCAGATGAAATATGTCCAAATGAAGCACGGAAAAATGAATTATAACAAGATGAAGCAAAAAAATAAAAAAATAAAAAATATAAAAATGTACAACTTTCTAGTATTATACTAAAAATAAAGTTATCAATTTTCGCTTTGCGCCCAATCATTTTTTTCGACTTAATCAGAAATTTATTTTGATGAACATTTTTTTGTTTGTAAAAATATTCTACACCTGTACGGAAATTACCGATGGAATTCTTGTGTTTGTTAATACGAATATTCTCAAACGTGTTTTCCGCGTAAATACAAACACACATATGTCTGTATGCACATACATACGTACATATGTATATATACATATGCGCACTTAACGTAGCGATTATTCTTTTTAATTGTTTTCTTTTGCATTTGTTTGACAACCACCTATAACTGTGTTCTCCTGTAATTGATGCGTCAACTGGTACTCTGATGGTGCGATAAATTAAAAAATTATGTTACTATTTTTTTTTTTTTTTACTCGTTAACATTTCATTTTTTTCAATTCAATGAAAGGAAATTTGTTACACGCACTTACCCGTTCATTAGTTTATTCATTCATCCGTTTATTCATTCATCCGTTTATTCGTTCATCCGTTTATTCGTTCATCCGTTTATTCGTTCATCCGTTTATTCGTTCATCCGTTTATTCGTTCATCCGTTTATTCGTTCATCCGTTTATTCGTTCATCCGTTTATTCGTTCATCCGTTTATTCGTTCATCCGTGTATTCGTTCATCCGTTTATTCGTTCATCCGTTTATTCGTTCATCCGTTTATTCATTTATCCGTTTATTCATTTATCTATTTATTCATTTATCTGTTTATTCATTTTTTTTTGTTGTTTGTTTTTCCTCCATTTATGTTCAGGTAAGTCATATACGGTTGAACAAGATGGGATAAAAATAAATGCTTCTACAAATAACGTAATTTATTTTATCCGTTTCTTCAAATAATTGTTGGAACCATTTTTTGCTTATGATATCTACTCTAATCAAATTTTTCTTGAACATGTTTTGATTTAAAATTTTCGTATTTTCGATACCATAATTTTAGTTGTTCTCTTTATTGTAATTTCTTTTTTTTTTTTTTTTTTGTTGTTATCTTTATATTATCATTTTCCCTCTGCCTCTTTTTTTATATTTTGAAACATGGCTTTTGTTTGGCACATATACATCATACATACATGCTACATGTACGTATATATATATATATACATATGTGTGTACACCCTAATAAATAAGTTTTTTCATGATATATAATTCTTTTTTTACTGTATATCTTCCTTCTTTTTTTTTTTTTCTTTTTTTTTTTTTTTTTTTTATAATTGTTTTTTTCTAGTTATATATAATATATTACTTATGGGATCATTGTAACTCTGCAAAAATAATTGTAAAATGTGTTACCTTGTTATGTTAAGCTTTTTTCTTTCGAGAAAATAATTTTAATTATTTTTATTTTTTATGGAACATTTTGCTTCTTCATTTCAATGTTTGTTTGTTTGTTTTTTTTGGAAGATATACGTGCACAGTGCTCTTCTTCTCTCTTTAATTTTGCTTACAATTAAAAGAGATAACTGTGCATGCATATATATAAGTCAAGGAATGGAAACTATCGCTTCTTATATGTACATCCATGTAAGTATATATTTGGAGTGGTAAATGAGAAAGAAGTCTCTATGAACGATTTTTTCACTAAGATGAAATTGTAAATATATGCAATTTTTATTCTTCTCTGTGGCTTTACATTTATTATTTCAATGATGGAATTATTTAGCTATCTACAAAAAAAAAAAAAAAAAAAAGAAAAAAAAAAAAAGCTAAACATGAGGAGACAATTTTTTTTTTTTTTTTTTTATCCCATATTTTACAACATGTACTTTGTTAATTGTAAAACTGAGCAGTTATATTCGTTTTTATTCTTTAATTTTGTCCCTTTATTTTTTTGGTTTATTCTTTTACTTTTTAATTTTTTTCCCTTAAGTGATAGACATAAAGAGAAAAGCAATAAGATGAAATGAAGCCAATAAAATTGGGAAAACCAAATATAACATCATTAAAAAATTTTATAAAACCAATGTTTTTTGTTGTGTGCCTATTTTTTTTTTTTTTTTTTCAGTTTATTAATATTTAAGCCAATTTATGATTCTTTGTTTTTTGTAAGTATTAATCGCGAGAATTGTAATTTTGTTGTGCTATATTTTGTTCTTTCGTCTCGTGCTGATTCATCATTTTATAACACTGCTCTACGTTATGCTTTACTTGACTTCTCTTTTTTTTTTCTTTCTTTTTTTTTTCTATACGGGTTGCATTTGTATACTGCCCCATTAAGATCAAATCTTTTTTTTACCATTTTCCCGTTTATAACTTCTTTAATTACTTTAAATTTTTTCATAAAAGAAAAGCATTTTTCTCTTAATTTTTTAAAATATTTCACATTCTTTTTATGTTACCGACAATTAGCTATATTATGTATATATGCTCACCTGTAGAGCTTGTACATATAGATATATATATATGTATATATATATATATGTATATGTATATGGCTGTGTGTGTGTTCATTTAAACCGTATATATATTTTTTTTTTTAGATTTTATAATATTTTTGAACATATATTTTTTGCATACCATTCAACTTTTTGCGCAATTATGTGGATTAAGCGTGTAAATTGTCGAAATTTGAACGTACATAAATATATGCATATGTACATGTATATTTCCCCATTTTTTGCCCCATGCCCCCCCTTGCCAAATGAGTTCTCCTCTAGGCGATGTTTGCTCGTACTGCTGTGAAGGCATAGACGGGGTTCCCCATAGGCATGAGTTGTGGAAATCTTATAATATGTGCACTTATTGTATGAACAACTTAAAATCATGTTTTTCTTGTGAAAAAAAAATTAAAAAAAATATGAATTCATCCTTTCCCTCTTTTTGCTGTGGATGGAAAGTTAACAATTTGTGTGAGGAGTGTAGACAGTTATCTCTAATTTGCTGCGATAAAAATTTAACAGCAATTATGGCCGAAATATTATATTATTTAGACCATTACATGCGTATACAAATATCACACAAGTTTATTATTCTTCAGAATATTTATACATTTAATAAAATAAATTATGATGATATGAATCATAGCTGCACATTTGAATATGACCATATTAAATATATGAATAAGGAGAAGAATAATTATGCTTTTATTTTTGAAAATGTTGAGATAGGTAACATGGGTAATAGAAATAATAATCAATCATTTATTTCCCATGAATATTCCAAAAAGTCAGTTTACCTGAACAGTAGATATTTTTCTGACATATATAAGGAAAATAATACTACTCAATCGGAATACAATACAGAACGGAAAAGACAAGGAGGAATAAAAACTTTAATGAATGAATTAAAATTTTTAAAGAAGAGAAAAAAGAATAAAATGGGAAACTCATTTTTTATGGAAGAAGAAATTAAGTCTACAGAAGTAAATAAGGCAAAGATACATTTTTTGTCCCCCTTAAGATACATAAATAGGAACGAAATAAAAATTAAAAGTAAAAGTAAAGATAGTAGTAGTGATGTGATTTCACCCAATCATTTAAGGAGTGAACAGTTGGAAGATGAAGCTAACATTGAAAATGCTATTATAGAAGAGAGACCCTCCTCAATGGATAAAAAAAAAGGGATATTTAACGAGAGTTTAGAAATAAGACAAAAAGAAAGTGAAGAAGTAACGGAATTAATAAACAGTGCAAGGAACAGAGAGTACACAGTAAAACCTCTATTTTCGAGATGCTCAAGTTTATATAACTATGCAACAAGGTCCCTTTTGGAATATATTAAAAGGTTAAAAGAGAAACAAGTTGAAAAAAAAAAATATATATATTATAATAATGTAATTTATTCGTATAAAAAGGGGAAAAAACGGAAAGAAAAACAAAAAAAAGATACTCAAAATTGGGAAGAGAAGAAAATTGACCAAATTATGGATAAGTATAATTTAAATATTGTATTATATTTTATGAACAGACATAATGAAAGTGAAATATACAATAGGTTATTAAACAATCAGTTAAAATATAAAGATCTGTTATATTTTAAAAATATATTTAATAATAATTCAAATGAAAAAACAGCAGCTACTTGTGCTACTTGTAACTGTGTGATTATTTCCAAAAAAAAATTGATCCAGTTACATGAACAAAATAAAAAATTCAGAAATTATAAATATAAAAATCTAAATTTAAATGTAAACTTAAATACAAATTTAAAAATTTTTTTTCATTATGATAATGAACATATAAAACTGATTGATCATTTATCTTTAACTAATTCAATCCCCAAAATTTCTTTTTTCTTTTATATGTGCCATGAATTAATGCATACATACATATGGCTTTCCAAAATTAAAAAATCCAAACGTTTTTGTCATATTTATTCCTTGGTCAGAATATTATATGACCATTCTTTTCCGGAAGAAAAAAAATATAGGCACCAAAATTATCATCAAAATTATCATCAAAATTTGTCTTTTTATTTATCACCCGAGTTGGAAGAAGCTATATGTATCCACGTTTCAATTGAATTTATTCAACATATAAAGAAAAATATTCTGAACAATAATACTTACGAAACTGAGCTTATAGACTATTACGTTCGAACATATGAATGTAGCAAATCCCCAATATATGGCACTAATTACAGATTATTTAAAAAAATTATTCGTAATTATAAAATTATTGAAGTAATGCAAATTATCAATGATGTATATTGCACAAAATTTTACCCAGTGATAACCCTCAGTTTATTGCAAGCCGTTATTTCGTTAATTGACCTTAATTAATAATTTCTTTTTTATCTTTTGCCTTTGGTGCATAGAGGCAGAATATTCATTTTTTTTTTTTTTTTTTCATGCGCATGCGGATGGATTTACCTACCAACACGCACCCATCCTTATATGCATATATGACTGCACCTTTGTATTCTTTTTAATGTGTCTTTTTTTTCTTTTTTTTTTTTTTTTTTTTTTTTACGTACGTGTTTGTATTTCATTTTTTATTTTTCGTTTTTCATTCTTCATTTTTCGTTTTTCATTCTTCATTTTTCATTTTTCACTTTTCATTTTTCACTTTTCATTTTTCACTTTTCATTTTTCATTTTTCATTTTTCACTTTTCATTTTTCGCGCCTTCACTGTTTTGTCCTAGCAACGCTTTAAGCAACTGTCAGTTGTAAGTCCCAAAAATATACGCTCGTGATACGCGTATATTTATGCTTAACTTAGCAAAGTAGCGCAAATATTTTAAAATGAACAAAACCTACTTTAAAAGAGTATATATATTTTTTTAAACTAAATAATATCATACGTTTATACATAACAACAAAAAAACTATTTAAAATGAAAATGTATTACAATGCCATTTCATTCGTAACATTGGTAAAGGTGTTAAGTGGAGGGAGGAAATAATATGCAGGCCACAATGGAGGATACCATGTATGCTAAAATGGAAAGAAATATTAATACAAAAATGAAAAGAAATGTTAATACAAAAATGAAAAGAAATGTTAATACAAAAATGAAAAGAAATGTTAATACAAAAATGAAAAGAAATGTTAATACAAAAATGAAAAGAAATGTTAATACAAAAATGAAAAGAAATGTTAATACAAAAAATTATGTAAAAATGAACAAAATGAATACCAAAATAAAAACAAACGTGCATACTAAAATAAAAATATGAAGCCCATGTAACTGGAAATTCGCTTCTTTAATTCAAAGTGTTGAAATGGAAGCGTACATTAACATTTAGGGGCAGTTGAAAAGTTGTTATTACTGCGTTTATGCCATGATCATTATCTTTTTTTTCTTTAAAAAACAGCACACACGTTTGTCTAGTTTGCGAAATTATCATAATTTTTTTTTTTTTTTTTTTTTTTTTTTGTGGCTAGTATTTTGCCATAATATATCTTGCTTTTACAAAAGTATACTTTTCATTATTATAAGTAAATTCACAACTCTCGTTCGAAAATGGAGAAAATTTTATATAATCATTCACACGTATATCTAATGGTACTTTATTATTATTTGCATCATAAATTCCATTTCCAAGTGCTACAACTAATCCATCACATGATTTTTCATTATTTTTGGTTTCTGGCATAATTATTAATGAGTCAGATGATACACTTCTATTTATTAGTTTTATTAACACACGGTCATAATAAGGAGTAATGTTGTGTGGACTTACTTCAGCAGAAGCATCAATTATTTTTGCTAAAACTTCTTCATTCGATATTAACAAGCATTCTTTATCGTTGTATTTTACCTACAGCGCGAAAAATGTACACAAAGAAATGAAGCGTAGAACGTGGCAACGAAAAAATAAATGCTTCATCTAATTTATGAAAAGATATACGCACTTCAACATTCTTAGTTGTTGGTCTTACCTTATTTCCATCACTTGGGTTAAAAATTACAACATCGCCAACTTGAACATCTATTGGTACCCTTTCACTAAAATTTAAAAAATAATGGGTATATATATGTAAATAAATAAATCAATAAATAAATAAAATAATAAAAAAAAAAAAAAAAGGTAAAATAAAACAAAATGACAAAAAAAAAAAAAAACAAGAGTTAAAAAAAAGTAATAAAAATAAAAACGACAAATGTGTTCATAAATTTATGAACGCGTTAATACTAATTTTTTTTATTTTCATATTTCTACAAATTTACTTCAATTTTTGTATTTTTTTTTTCTTTCATTATTTTTCTTTTTATTTGCAGTTTTAAGAAAAAGACGAAAAAGAAAAAAAAAAAAAAAAAAAAAGCTTATTTTCGCGCATTATGCTAAATTTTCTATTTTTAAAATTTCCTTTACTTTTAAAAAATCAGCCTTTTTGCGCCTATAATTTTTATTTTTGCTCTTATTAAAATATGTACCAAACATTTCATTTGTTACATTTTAAAATGCACACTATGTGTACGGACAGAACAAGTGCATATATGTAAAAAAGAAAAAAATGCACTATCCTCAAAATGTATGGGTATATATTTTCTGTATATTTTAAACGTATTCCTTTTATTACTATTTTTTTTTCTTTTCTTTAACACTATATTTTTACCCATTTTTTGTATTAACGACTCCTGTTCCAACACCCAACACTTTTCCTACATACTGGTTCTTTTTTAGCTACAAAATAAAAAAAAAAAAAATGAAAAAGAAAAGTAATATAAATGTAATGTCATTACAACATCAGATAGAAAAGGGCATAGTAATAATATATATATATAAATTACACTATCTCCAATGAAAACCCCTGCTTCAGTTGTATCATATGCATCGTCCTTCTGGATCAGAACAAATTCATTTATGGGGGTTAGAGGACCTCTAATTATTTTATTTTCAAGTTTGTATTCTTGCGAAAAATTAAAATTAAATTAAATATGTGATAGTGAAGGTGATAAGAAAAAATAGAGAGCACACATGCTTAACATGAACATGTACGTGGACTTTCATCATAGATAGCGATAACAATCTTACTATATATATATATATATACATACATACATACATACATACATACATACATACATACATACATACATACATACATACATACATACATACATACATACATACATACATACATACATACATACATACATACATACATACATACATATACGTGTGTAACCTTTTATGAAAATATTCATGCAAAAAAAATAAAATAAAATAAATACGAAAAAACACCTGTTGCCCTCAACCTCTGTGAAGAACTTCTCTGCAGTTGCTTCGGGTTAGTACTCACAAAATTCTACAAAAAGAAAAACCAAGGAGTGATATACATATTTCGCTTTCGTTTACTAGATGCATCAAATGATATTATAATATCAAGAACAGCTAACCACGTAGAACACATTTGTTATAAAAATTTTCACAAAATGCATTGTTCGTTATTCTACACTTTTGCTGTATATTTCCGCATCAATTTTGCTTTATCTTTTCCGTCATCCTTTGCTTTATCTTTTGCTTTATCCTTTACTTTCTTTTTTCTTTTTTTTTTTCTTTTTTTGTTTCTATAAGCTTACTAAATTATGGGTTATAGTATTCCTTTTTGCTAAAGCATAACTTAAAGTTATGGCCATAAAACACACTACTGCAATTAATTTCATCTTGAAACAACAGAGAAAAAATTGTTTACGTGCGATATAAATATATGTATATATTATGCATACAACGTGAAAAAAATAATATGATATTATTTTTATTTATGATAAGAGCGTTAAGAACAATGCTCGCAAAATTTACGTATAATATGTAGCTGTAATTGCCTCAAACGCTGAAGGGTATATTTTTAAAGGTTATATATTTAACAGCTTACAACGAAAAAGGGTACTTACACAAATTCAAGCGAATATGTATACATGTAAGCGCATATATATATATATATATATATATATATATATATATATGTATTGTTTATATATGCACGTACATATATTTATAAACTTTCGTGTTCACAAGAAACGCACGCATAGAAAATGCGCGAGTGGCGTGAAACGTTTTACGCGTTACTTACATAGAAGAGTAGGATCTCCTTTATATGCACATCCAACTTCCATGAATATTCATATTTAGCGCTTTAAAAAAATAAAATAAAATAAATATAAAATAAAAATAAAATAAAATAAAAATAAAAATAAAAATAAATAAATAAAAAGCTTGTATCATAAAAGAAGCGCTCTGAAAAGTGCAATTCTTTTTGTTACTTCTCTAAATCGCGTTATTTTTAAATTATCGTAAAATACCATAACATAAATTAACGTATATTATGGTAAATTATTTTATATATTAAAATATTTAAATATAAGAATAAAGAATTGCCAACTTTTAAAAACAAATTGTCAATGTATGACTTGTTCAGAAAAATATGCTTACATAATTTATTCTCTACAAAAATTATGATCAAAGAGGAAATAATATTAATACATATATATATATGTACATATATATGTATATATTCTTTTTTTATTTTTTTTTTTTGAGCCATTTTGTAATTGCACAAGCTTTCTATGTGTTTGAATTTGATCGTGAAATTGTGTATATTTTTGTTTACGTACTTAACCTCAACACATGTATATACAATAACGTATACATTTAACACGTATTTAAATGTGTTTCCTGAACAATTATTTATACAGGCATCCATTACACATGTAGATAAAATTACAAAGAACATTGAAATACAAGGTACAGTGTCGTATAAGCAGACGTATATTTGGATATATTCATCTGCACATGCACACACGTAAATATATACATATGTATATATTTATGTATGTATATATGTATGAACAGGGGTACCCGTTAAACATACCTTTTTTTTTTTTTTTTTTTTCTGGTAAAATAAAAGAATTCATTGTTGCTATGTAAAAGCACCTCAGTGGAAAAAAGGAGCAGACTTGTTTAATACATTCAAATAGGAGTTTTAAAATTTTAGCAATATTCTACATACAATTTTTACAAAAAATAAAGAAAAGGAAAGAAAGTAATTATCGTAAAATTAAGAAAGTAAAAAATTAATTTTTCAAAATTATAAAAGTTATTAATCTTTTTAAAATTAAAGAAGAAATTAATCATTTTAAAATTATATAAAAAATTAATTTTTGTAAAATTAAACAAAAAGTGTACCTTAGTTTATAGTACACCATTAACATTTACCCTAGGCAGTTCATAATTTTTTTTTGTTAATTAAAAGAGGACTCGAAGTGATCTTTTTTTTTAATCTTTGGACACATTTGCACACATACGCTTGTGGGTCTTTATATGCGACTATACGATTACATATATTTCTAGTGTGTACCCGTATACGTGCGTATTTATGTATACCTGTGTATAGGCTTGTTAGTATACTCGTATGCATACCTGTGTACATTTCTGCATGTGATATTTACACGGTACGCGAAAAAGAAACAAGACATAAGGCCCAATTAAAACTTTGCTACAGGACAATATATTATATTCTTTTATTAAACACTTACAAGAACATACCGTCCGATTTATATTCATTTAAAAAAAAAAAAAAAAAAGATATACATTAATTCAAGTCTTTCCCTTTTTTATGTTTCTAAGAAAAATTAATCATAAGAAATTAAAAGTAGATAAAATAGTAGCACGAAGTGGAAACATACTTTCAGCAAAAAAGAGGCTCACCAGGAATATATCCCAAGTTAGAAGTATTACTCACGTTAGAAACATTTGCTACATCAGTGTTATTTCACACAGAGAAGAAAAAGGGTTTCGTGGCAAAAAGAAAAGAGGACAGGGAAGTATAGCACCTGTACTAGTTATTGCACCAATTGGGTCAATTGCACGGATTGCAACTACTGTACCGATTGGTAATATTGCACCCATTGCAACTGCATTGTTTGCGGCACCTGTGGCAGCTTTTCTTAACCCGGAAAAGAGGGATCAGAGGGACAGCATGACGGCCCTAACGTTCGAATGCGTATCGGAAAGCCCGAATATTGTGGAAGAAGAGGAGAAGATATTAAAATATTGGAAAGAAATAGATGCTTTCAACTTATCAAATAAGTTATCACAGAATAAGAAGCCATATATCTTTTATGATGGTCCTCCATTTGCTACAGGACTACCACACTATGGTCATTTACTAGCAGGTATAATAAAAGATTGTGTGACAAGATACAATTATCAGTGTAACTATTATGTTGAAAGAAGATTTGGATGGGACTGCCATGGGTTACCTATTGAATATGAAATAGAAAAAGAAAATAATATAAATAAAAAAGAGGATATCATAAAAATGGGTATAGATGTATATAATGAAAAATGTCGAAATATAGTTTTAAAATATTCAAATGAATGGATAAAAACTGTAGAAAGAATAGGAAGATGGATTGATTTTAAAAATGATTATAAAACTATGGATACTACTTTTATGGAAAGTGTTTGGTGGGTTTTTAGTGAATTATATAAAAGAGGCTTTATATATAAATCTTTTAAAGTTATGCCATATTCTTGTAAATGTAATACACCCATATCTAATTTTGAGTTAAATCTTAATTATAAAGATACACCGGACCCTAGCGTAATTATTGGCTTCATTTTGTCGTCATCTTTTCCTCATGTTGAAGAAGATTATTCTAAAGATGAAGATAAGCAGGAGCTGCTTCAAAAGTATGCCATTTTTTACGATCCCTATTTTAATGCCCATGCCAGAGGTGGCAGCACTGCACCAGGTGCTGCCACTGCCGCTGATACCGCATTCAATACAAATAATTGCAGTGAGAAGAGGGAACCATCTGCTGGAACACACGTTAACAACGTGGATAATGTACCAAGTTTTAGTGGTGAAGGCCTTCCAAACGAGGTCCTTGCATGGACTACCACCCCATGGACTCTTCCGTCGAACTTGGCTCTGTGTGTAAATGAAAATTTCACCTACCTGAGAATACAAAATAGAGAGTGTAAGCGTATTATGATTGTAGGTGAGTGCAGGTTAGACTGGATTATAAAAGAGCTCAAGATAAATCCAGAAAATATATGCATATTAAACAGATTTAAAGGGAAGTATTTAAAAAATTTAAAATATAAACCATTATTCAATGAATTCTATGAAAGGTATAATTTTAAAGAAAGAGCTTACAAGATTTTAGCAGACGACTTTGTTACAGATGATGTAGGTACTGGTATAGTACACTGTGCTCCGTCATATGGTGAAGACGATTTTCGTATATGTAAAGATAACGAAATAATTGATCCTGAGAAGTCCATTTTAGTAGATCCCTTAGATGAAAATGGGTTCTTTACAGAAGAGATAGAATTAGTAAAGAATATGTATTTAAAAGATGCAGATAATATTATTAAAAAATATTTGAAAGAACAAAATAGACTTTTGAGTAATAACACCATTGTGCATTCATATCCATTCTGCTGGAGAAGTGATACTCCATTAATTTATAGAGCTATTCCTGCATGGTTTGTTAGGGTTAGCAGTGTATCGAAAAATTTATTAAAAAATAATGATGTGACTTACTGGATACCTGCACATGTTAAGGAAAAAAAATTCCACAATTGGATTAAGGATGCAAAAGATTGGTGTATTAGTAGGAACAGGTATTGGGGTACACCATTACCATTGTGGTGTGACGAAAAGATGGAAACGATTATATGTATTGGAAGTATAAAGCAATTAGAAGAGTTATCTGGAGTAAAAAACATTACTGATTTACATAGACATCATATAGATAAGATTGAAATTGATAATCCAAAAGGAAAGCATTTACCAAAACTGAAGAGAATAGCAGAAGTATTTGACTGTTGGTTTGAAAGTGGTTCTATGCCCTTTGCAAAAGTTCACTATCCATTTAGTACAAAAAAAGAAAGTCTAGAAAAAATTTTTCCAGCTGATTTTATTGCAGAAGGATTAGATCAAACGAGGGGATGGTTCTATACTCTTTTGGTTGTAAGCACTCTATTATTTGATAAAGCTCCTTACAAAAATTTAATATGTAACGGTCTTGTTCTAGCATCAGATGGGAAAAAAATGAGTAAAAGATTAAAAAATTATCCTGATCCCGTTTATATTCTTAATAAATATGGAGCGGACAGCTTGAGACTGTACTTAATAAACTCAGTAGCAGTGCGTGCTGAAAATTTAAAATTCCAGGAAAAGGGCGTTAATGAAATTGTCAAAAGTTTTATCCTTCCCTTCTACCATAGCTTTCGTTTCTTTGCGCAGGAGGTTACCAGATTTGAAAGTAGGGCAAATGGTAGCACCAGTGGAACAGATGACGGTATCGGTACTATGTGCTGCACCAAATTTGTGTTCTCTGAACAGTGCATATACCAGAATGACAATATCATGGACCAATGGATCTTTTCTTGCATACAGAATTTAATAAGGTGTGTGCACGAGGAGATGAGGGCATATAAGTTGTATAATGTTCTTCCAAAGCTTTTACATTTTATTGAAAATTTGACTAATTGGTATATACGATTGAATAGAGACAGAATGAGGGGAAGTTTAGGACAAAAGAATTGTTTGCAAGCATTGAACACAACATACAAAACGCTCTATTTATTCACTATCATCATGGCTCCTTTTACTCCCTTCATTTCGGAATACATATATCAGCAGCTTAGAAATGTCCATGGGGGGAAGCACCAACAGGAATTAGATCAGACGAAGCAGGTGCAATCGAATCACACGCAGGATGCCAAAGGAAGAAGCACTCCTTCGCTAGTGAATAACACATGCAGAGATGTCCATTGCAATGAAGTAAGTGGTTTTGATAACAAAAAAGATGTGTCCAATATTTCGTGTACAGAAGAAATGGACAGGAGTAAGAGTGTCCATTTTATGATGCTGCCAAAAGTAGATGAACACTACACAATAAATTATGAAATTATTGAGCTAATTGAAAATATGAAGAACGTTATAATAATGGGTAGGATACTAAGAGAAAAGAGAAAAACAGCAAATAAGAAACCTCTAAAGTTATTAACAATAGTGCATAAGGATTCTAAATTTTTTAATAATTTTGATAAAATTACTCATTATATAAAAGAAGAATTAAACGTTCTAAATGTTGACTATTCCAATGATGTAAGCTGCCTTACCTTTACAGCAGTTCCTAATTTTAAGAAATTAGGTACTAAACTAGGTGCGAACTTAAAAAGTATACAAAATAAAATAAAAGATATGACTGTAGAAGAAATTAAAAAATATGAACAAGAAAGAAAAATACTAATTGATCAGGTTTTATTACAAGATGATGATATACTCATTCAAATGAAACATAATCTTCAAGATATAAATATAGAAGCTATGAGTAATGACTCTATCACTATCTTAATGGACTTTACAGCAGATGCACAATTGGAAGATATGGCTAATGCTAGAGAAATATGTAATCATATACAAAAAATAAGAAAAAATTTATCTTTAATTCAAAACTCACCCATTCAAATGCATATCTTTATATCAGATGAAGAATTTAAAAAAAGTATGATAAAGGAAATAGAATATATTAAGAAATGCCTTAGACGTAATTTAAATCTTTTTAGTACCATGGAGGATGTTGAACATGTCAAAAATAAATTCCATGAGGAACATATAAAAGTAAATCATAAGGATGTAACTGTTGTATTTACCAAGGAGTAGCAGCCACAGAGGACTGCGCCAGGGTAAGGGACTAAATCGGTACAGAGAAATCGTAGCGACAAATGCCCAGATGAGTGTTTCGTAGGCGTTCCTACCACCCTTGTTTACCATCATTTCTTACCACCCTTGTTTACCATCATTTCTTACCACCCTTGTTTACCATCATTTCTTACCACCCTTGTTTACCATCATTTCTTACCACCCTTGTTTACCATCATTTCTTACCACCCTTGTCTACCATCAATACTTACCACCCTTGTCTACCATCAATACTTACCACCCTTGTCTACCATCAATACTTACCACCCTTGTCTACCATCAATACTTACCACCCTTGTCTACCATCAATACTTACCACCCTTTCTTGTTCGTACCAAGCTTTTCTCGTACATGCGGATTCAAACAGAGTAGTGCAGTGCACAAGGAGGGGGAAAACGGATATGAACGAACTCATTGCATAATTGCTACTGTCAGTGGTGGATGAGTATATATATGGCCAGATACACTTGTGTATGGGCTAGATGCATGTGTTTATGCCTTCCTTCTCATCAGTGCAAATAGCAAAATAGATGCACGTGCAATTCGGTTGGCGACTATTTGATTTGAGAAATAATGGAAAAAAAAAAAAAGTACAGAATGCAGATCATAAAATAAATCATGTAGACAAATGAAGTAACAATATGCAAAAAATAATGTGTACAAATTACCATATTGCACTTTATTTTTATTAGAAAAAATTATTCAAACGTGGAGTACGAATGAATATGCATTTTCTTACAGTTTTAGTTACATATACGAATTTGCTTGCCACCTCTTGTCTATATAGTTGGAATATCTTTAACGCCGCGTGCACAAAAATGTGTATAAATGCATTGGTGTATTGCACATATGTGCTTATGTATACATAATGCTCTGTATATATATATATATATATATATTTGTACGAACACGCCCAACTCTCTTTAATTTTTCACAAGAAATTAAGAACATCAGTCTTATTTTTTGTATAAAACTTATAATGCAAATTGAGTTTCTTCTTTTTCTTTTTCGTTTACTTTTACTTTTACATTTTTTCTCGTCCTCTCTCTTTTTTTTTTTTTTTTCCGTTTTACGATTAAAAATACATGAGGACAAAAAAAAAAAAAAGGAGAAGAATAAAAAGCATTAGACGCATTAGAAGCGCAAGAAGCTGAAGAATCTGAAGAAGCATATATGCAGCTTAGGAACCTTGCCAAGCTGGAAGTGATCATATGGAGGAACACGATAAACACGCAAAACGCCATGAAGATAAAACGAATGAACACATAAACAAATCAACGAACATGTTTATTCATTTATAATGCCATTGGAAATTTCAAACCATACAAATTTTTTTTTTTTTACAAAAATAATCATATATAACAGCAGTGATTTTACAGACGCAGTATTACGCACAATACATGAAAAGGCGAAATGATGCAAATAAAAGGATAAAATAATAAAAAATAATATAAATTAAATAATATGATAAAATTGAAATAAAAATACACATGACTAAGCAGAATATATATATATATATATATATATATATATATATATACATATAATAGGTGAAATGTATAAAATATAATATAAAGGATCCACGCAAGCCCCTAACACGTTAGAGTTACCTGGACGTGTAATCTCAGACACTGTTTCCTCTTCCTCGCATTTCTTGTAACAAAAAAAAAAAAAAGAAACTGATTTAAAATTCAGACATACGTAAGCAACATATGTATGCACATATACATACACACGTACATACATATATATGTATATATATTTATATGTCCTTCTTCCAAGTGAACATTTCCTAATGGGTAATAAATATAATTCGATTATAATTCTCTATTCTCCTGAAACCAAGTTCATAAGTCGGTTTGGTCATTTTCTTACTTTCTTCCTTGACATAAGTAAGAGGTGCTTGTTCTGTTGTCTTCTTTAAGAGGGATATGCCTCTTTCTTGTTTTCTTCTCTTCTTTCCGCTATAACCACGACAACCCACTGCCAACTGCTACAACCCACTGCCAACCACCGCTATATCATCGTTTGTATGATCGAAGACTTGTACATGAAATTTTCGTCAATGTTGGCATCCTCAATATTATTAAGTTTGAACACCTTTTCAATGATACTTAGTTCAATAGCAGTAGTGTCCATGCCACAGAAAGCGGACCAATCATTAGCAACTAAGCCGGACCCAATGAGATCGCTTCCTCTATTGATTGTACCAGTTATTAAAGGTATTTGTAGGAGTTCTGATAATTCTTCTATTTCTTGTGATGACGTCATAGCATGTAATAATCCACCATTATTAGTAAAATACGAATATGTACCTACTAATAAATTTCCAGCAATAGAAGTTCTAAACACTTCAATATCTAGAACATCCTGTATTATTTCTTCTGTTTCTCTATCTATATCTGTATGTATTAAACCGACATAATCATTAGCAGTAATACAATTACCTAAAGCAGATAAACGTTCTTCTATACGTTTTATTTTTACATTTTCTGGTAAAGCATTCCTTAAATGTAACAATTCTTGATCAGTACATATACTTGACACAAGCAATCCTTTTCTATTACCAACACATACTCTACCTATAACCTTGGTACCTCCTATTGTTGTATATATCAAAGGAATGTGTTGTGATAACTCAGACTCAAATACACTTGAAAAATTTTCCGATCCTCCTAGAGCTATTAATGCATATGCATTTGTTAACCTCGAAAAGACTCCGACTTCGTTCGAGTTCTCAAACTGCACTCGGACTGCCATCTTGCACAAATCATTCGGGTGTGCTGATGCGTATGTGCTGATGCGTATGTGCTGATGCGTATGTGCTAATGCGTATGTGCTAATGCGTATGTGCTAATGCGTATGTGCTAATGCGTATGTGCTAATGCGTATGTGCTGATGCGTATGTGCTGATGCGTATGTGCTGATGCATATGCACATACATACACACATACACATATGTATATGTATACCTTCACTTATTACGCACAATATATGTTATTATGTGTCCACTGCTAAAAGCGTATGGTGACAAATTGAAGTTTTGATAGAGTTCTGTCTAAGCCTATTACGCGCTCGTTTGTAGTAAATGTGCAATGTTTATTATGTACGTGCTTATGTATATATTTATATATCTGTGGAGGTACTTACAGGCGTACGCAACCTTATTATGTACATAACTTACCCCTCTGCTTTATACTATTTTGTTGTATTATTACTTTATTATACTACTTTGTAATATTATTTTGTTATACTATTTTGTTATATTATTTTGTTATATTACTTTATTATACTACTTTGTTATACTATTTTGTTATATTATTTTGTTATATTATTTTGTTATACTATTTTGTTATTTCATTTCATTTTATTTTTTTTAAGGCTTTTGAAAACAGTAACGCTGACTAGGTGGGTCTGCATCGCAAGTCATCCTTTCCGCTTCACAAAAAGAAGAATTTTATTGTCGTTAAGAGAAAAAGCACACACAAAAAAATGGTTTACTCTTCCAAATTAGGCTACTACATCTGTTATATGTACGTGTAACATACACTTAAGCACATTTACGTACAATATATACCTTATATATATAGTAACGTATGTATTACATGCGTATAAAACAAGTATGTATTATACGTCAAAAAAAAAAAAAAAAAAAAAAAAAAATATGATGATTTTCAAATTCTTTATTTTTTCCAGCACTTATAAATCGTAATTGCTATTTTATATTATAATCTTTTTTGAATGTAGCAATTTTTATTTTATTTTTTGTTTTTTTGTACTACAATAATGATGCTACTTAAACGTATAATGACATTTTGCTTATATATATATATATATATTATTATACTCTTATAACTTCTGTTTTAATTAATTTTTTTTTTTTTTCTTTTTCAATGAAAACTTTTTAGCGCATTTTTTCTCACTGGCATGTTACTACTATGCGCTCAATTTTACATCTGCATTAATGCCGTTTCTGTGCTTATGCATACATAGATGGATAAATAATAAAGGTCTGCATAAATAGATGTACAAAATAAGTAGAATTATCATATATATACCTATGTACGCACATATTTGTATACATATATATATATATACCTACTTACAAATACGTGCATTGCATACATACACGAATACATTTCATTTTGGAGTAAAACGTAAATGATGCGCTTTGCTGTTCGTCGGTATACCATTTGGCGGTGAAAAAAAAAAATAATAAAAATAATAAAAAAATAAAAAAAAAATAAAAAAAAATAAAAAAAATAAATTATAATAAAATAAAAAGTTTTACTGTATAGTTTTACTTTATAAATACAAATACGTACATATTATTATATACGTATATTTTGTGCGTATGTTTATTCCCCTTAATTGGGCGAAGATTTGCTTCTAAAAATGCTACAGTTAAAAAAAATAAATAAATAAAATGCCACGATCAGTTCAATGCAATTTTGTTAGTACAACTCAGCAAAGTTTGGTACAACTCAGCAAAGTTTGGTACAACTCAGCAAAGTTTGGTACAACTCAGCAAAGTTTGGTACAACTCAGCAAAATTTGGTACAACTCAGCAAAGTTTGGTACAAATTAGCAAAATTTAATATTTTTTTTTTATGGCTCGTTTTTCTTATTTTTTTCATTGCAATATAAATACGTGTAAAAATATACAAAAAGATATAGCACTTATTTTATACATATACAAGTATATATAATACGTTTGCGTACATACTTATATACATATATACGAATATATTCTTATGTATGCAAAATTTTTGCTTATTTTTGCCCTATATATTTTTTAACCCAACCTACTTCGTCTTTATTCTTTGCACAACTTTTTTCCTTTTAAATTTTTAACTATACATTTATTGTTAAAAGGGGCACGCACATATCTGTTTTTATGCAAATTCGTATAAGAGAGTAGTAACAGCAAACTAGTTAGCACGTACGTACATAAAAACTTATCAACGCCTTTATGCGTTTATACATGTATACGTTTATGCACGTTTACATTTATGCATGTTTACGTTTATTCATGTTTACGTTTATGCATGTTTACATTTATGCATGTTTACATTTATGCATGTTTACATTTATGCATGTTTACGTTTATGCATGTTTACGTTTATACGCGTAATGCATGTGCATACCTGTTTAATACAGAAATAAAGTATACAAACATTGAAGTACCAATTTGGCGGCAAAAAATTTGAATATTATTTAAAAAAATATATTAACGCATAATGATATAACGTATTTTCAAAAAAATCGTGTCGTCCTGTTGAACCAAAAATTTTCGTAGTTATATATTACACTGTTAAAGCTAAAAAAGGGGAATAATAAAAAGGAAAAAAAAAAAAAAAAAAAAGCAAAGAAAAAATAGTGGTTTTCAAAAAGTTTACG